>NC_056749.1:97044714-97344714 GCF_019279795.1 Protopterus annectens
GTTGTGTTTATTGTGATCATTATTACAGTTGCCCATTGAGATGCTGAGATAGTAGGGTGAGCAGTGAGTAAATGAGCATCAGGAAGCTAAAGCAGATATTTCAGCCATTATTCTGTCATTGCTCATGTCCTGTCCTGCATCAGTAATGCATTTTATTCTTATTGCATGTTTCAGAATTACATTACACTGAGGAGTTGATGACTTAAACCTCATTAAGTTCAATGAATGGAGTTCTCTGCCCACCATCTTTCCTTCCTAAGTGAAGGGATGTCCACTACAGCATGTTAGGTCAGTGCTTCCCGCTCACTGGACAGGTGCCACAATACTGCACTGACCTTTTAAAATTTGGTCCACCCAGGTGAGTGATCATATTATTGTTAATGAAAAGATGGTGCTCTGAGAAGTACTGCTCCGACTATTATTGGTTAGAAGGGTTATATATTAAAAAATGATCATGAAACTGATATACGTTTTATTAAACCGAAGTTGAAAGTCATTTTCTCTTTAAGCAGATGTGTTTCCTTTAAGAAAGAGGGAACTTAAACGGACAATCCCAGAGTTTCTTTGTTTACATTCTGCAATGTTTACATTGAGCAATGTGTAATTCTGAGCATGCTCAAGACTTGTCTGTGTAGGGCAGAGTTACTTACAGGAAGTGTTATCCTTTTAATCAAAGCTCTGTGTTTCCTGATCTACTCACAACACTTTTTAGGTCGAGCCATTCATTATCTTAGCTTGTGGCTTGTTAATTTCAATGAAAGATATCTTCTAAATGTTTTTAATGAACTGCTTCTCCATACTTCTAGTTTCTTTGAAAAGGATTAGTAAACAGAGTTATACAGTCTTTTTTGAGCTGTTAATTCACTTAGCCAGTAGCTTCTTCCTTCACCAAACAAAAGTACTTCATGGATTTTATTACCCGCTGCTATGTCTGTAGAAAGCATGTGTGATTCAAGTCGCAAACATTAGTACATGGAGTTCTCTGATCCTTGCATTTCATGTTATTTAGTGCCTACTTTGGAATCCACATCAAATGCATTTTGTAGTACAGGCATTGCATCCTGTGAAATTATTTGATTTGTTCATTGTTAGTTTCTTTTGCTCTGTGTATTTTAACAATCTGTGCAGTTTTTCTCATTCAGAATGAGAATGAAGGCATTTCATAATGTGTCTGGTAATACTATTCTCCAAAGAAGTATTATATAACTTTTTTCTGTTATTTTCCCTTGAACTATTATTTTTTCGTGCTGAGTTCTGCATTTCCAAGTATAGCTACATCCTGTTTCATTAGTTTGGTTATTAGTTCTACAGGCTGTGATCCAAATTTCTGTACTGGCAGAGATTATACAACAAAATGACAGAACTGCTACTATATTTCAGCTGTATGATGTATCTGTCTTTCAAATCACCGCACTAAAATAATGAAAGCTAAATGTAATATGTTCTTCAGTACATGCTCCTGACAGAGTCCTACTTGCTTTTCAACAGTTTCAGTGAGATTCCCACGAGTGAGGCTTTCATAGCTTGCATTGCATGTCTGCAGTTCATTCAAACAGTGAGATCCCCATGAGTGATGCTTTCATACCTTGCATTGCATGTCTGCAGTTCATTCAAACAGTGAGATTCCCATGTGTGATGCTGTCATACCTTGCATTGCATGTCTGCAGTTCATTCAAACAGTGAGATTCCTGTGAAGATTGGGGAAAGATGGGTGAAGGCTGCCAGCCTAGTCAAATAGAATTTAATACATAATTCTATCATTTGTATAAATAAATGTAAAATACATGTTTGTAATTGTAAATGAAAGAAAACATTGTAAAATGTGAACTTCAAGATTGTTGAAACATTGCCATCTGCTGTAAGGAAAACCAAGCCAAGCATTTCAAATGTTCTTTGAAGTTACAATTATCTAAATAGTGGTACCGAAGTGGCTGGCTGAACACATTCTTTCTATTGTCTTAACTTAAGGAATAATTGTTAGAGTATACATGTGAAATGTCTTTTATTGTAGTAGTTTACTGAGCAGGTGTTAGCTTGCTAAATAATGCAGTTTGTTTGCCTGGGAACTCCAGACTAAGTGTCAAAGTGATGTAATGTGAATACTGGGAAACCCTAAGTGTCAAAATGATGTAATTTGGGAGGGCCTTAGCAGAGCTGTTTGTTAATGTTTTTAAAAACTATTGTTCCGTGAGAGACTGAAAGCATGTTGTACTGGACCATCAACCCCAGCACTGCTTATGCTCTTTACGTATGTAAGTAGGATTATAGCACTGTATTTTCTCTTAAGATTAGCTAAAGATTCGAAAGTTATATTAAATGTTTTTCTTTGACATCAGACCTGTCCTACTGTATTATTTTAATTTTCTGTGTGATCTCTGAACTCTTAGATATCTCTGTGGTGTGTTTTAATTATTTATTATTAAATATTTTAAAAACCTGTGGCTGGTTTGTGTAGAGATAGTAGGTTCTAGAGTACATTGCATATTTATAGAGTTTATTGTAATATGCCACTCTAATAAGCCTTAGACTGAATAGTTACATTACCAATTGGATAATAATATTGCACAGTAATAATTGGACACCCTTTTAAGAGCTTTTGGGTAGCTGATAAATATTAGCTGGTGGTGGCAGGAATTACTACCGTATAGTCTGGGTAAAGGGGCACAGCTGGAGAATCTGTGTCAGCCTTTTCCAGGAGTGTCTGTGAAGTTGTATGAATACTTATCTCAAAGTGTGTGTGGTGTGTCAGCTACCTGGGCAGGGGCAAAAAGCACTGGTGGAACATAGAGGGACCTGGAGTTTAGCTTGCCAACTAGGCTGAGATCTGGACCAAAGCTGTGCCAGTGGTGAGTCCTATTGGGGGCCTGGAGAGCAAGGGAGAAACCAGCCCCAGACTGACTGTGATTTCTGTGTGCACTTAATGGAAATTGTACTTTACTGTGTGTATTTGTTATTCTTTCCTCTTCTATGAGATGACCCCCCCTGGTGTTAGTGGTGAGGATTGAGACTCCTTGATTGTTGGGCCAGGGCACAGTCATGACAAGTGTTTGGCAGAGGTGGGATCTACTTCACATACTAATTGGCTTGGAGGGGTATGGGTAGAGTGAATCCTGTAGCTTATGTACAGTGATCTCTGAAGGTGTTTTGTACCCTAAATCAGCCACGTAGTGTATACTCAGAGTTCAGAACATACTTGTTTTATTTCTTTTGTTAGCTTAGTTAGTCAGAGTGAGCAGGCAGCATGTCAGCAAAGGAGTATGGAAAGCTGACAAGAAGCCAGCTGGTTGGGATGTGCCAGGTTAGGGGACTGGTGCATGGAAACCTGACTAAGGCAGACCTGATTGCAGCCTTGGTTACAGCTGCATCAGAAAACAGCATTCAGGAGGACAATCAGACTGGCAGTGGAGATACAATATCCTCGGAGAATGGACAGCTCAACCTTTCTGTGAAGGATAATCAGACTGGCAGTAGAGATACAATATCCTTGGAGAATGGACAGCTCAGCCTTTCTGCAGTGGACTTAAAATCTAGCTGGAGTTAAAGAGACTTGAGTTGGAGGCCAGGCATTTGGAGATAGAAACTGAAGAAAAAGAGCATCAGAGGAAGCATGAGAGGGAAATATTGACACTTCGCCAGAGTCATGGAGGTAATGGGGGAGGGAGTAACTGAACCCCAGAAGCACAACAGGTCAGTAAATTTCTTCCGCAATTTAAAGAGGGGGATAATTTTGATAGTTTTATTCACATGTTTGAAAGGGTATGCAAACAGTATAGTGTTGACCAAATGCTCTGGGTACGGTCCCTGACCCCCTTACTCCATGGGAAAGCTGTAACTTGTATATCACAAATGCCTGACTGTCTGTTTTGATTCTACTGCTGTAAAGCAATGTCTGTTAGAATGTTTTAAGATAACACTTGAAATGTATAGGAAAAAGCTTTGTGAGCATAGACGCAAGGCAGATGAAAATATATATGAATATGTTGTTGAACTGAGCACTTACTTTCATAGCTGGGTGAGTGGATGTTAGGTCACCACATTTGAAGGGCTGGCAGACCTTTTGGTGAGGGAACAAGCCCTTAGCTCTTTGCCTGAGGACATGAGGCTCTGGTTAGCTTATAAACAATGTGCTACTTCAGTTGAGTTGGGGACGGAGGGAGACCTATACCTGGTCAGCAGGGCAGCCCTGCACAGAAAGAAGACCCTCAGTACTGCTCAGGGGTCTAAAGGAACCCATGGTGGGCAGCACAGACTGCCCCAACAGAATCCGCCAGTAGCAGGGAAAGCCACTAGTCCATGTACACATCCAGGAGCTAGGGTTAAATGTTTTGAATGCAACCAGTGGCATACAGATGTCCATGGAGGCAAGGTGGGGAACCAAAGGTGAGGGAGCCAGTAAGTGGGAAAGACAAAATGCCAACAGTAGGTTGTCTTGGGACAACAAGGGCACTAAACTACTACCAGAGGTTATATCCTATTGTAGTGAATTACAAAGAGGCCATTACTAAGAGAGAGACACAGCCTCTGATATAACCATTGTAAAGCCTGCACTGGTTACAAAGGAGCAATACTTGCCTGGGCAGTCTACTCCAGTCAGGGCTTTAGGAGGGATCCCATTCCAAATACCTTTGGCTAGGGTTCACTTTGACTGGGAGGGAGGAAAAGGAAGCCAGCAAGTACGTGTGTTTGAGGATATACCTGCAGATGTCCTTATAGGGAATGATTTTGGTAGTGCAGTACCCTGCACTTGTGCAGTTACACGCAGTCAGACTTGGAGACAAGCATGTAAGTCTGGTAGCCTGGGGGAGATCCAGACAGACTGCATACTTGCAGCCAGAACTGGTGAGGTGATTACTTCAGGGAGTGAGCTAAGCTGTAGCAGTGAGACTGAAGGTGAGCCACAGCTGCTTGTGAGTACTGATGGTCCCTTGGACAGAGTGATTGCAAAAGTAGAGGTGAGTAGTAGTACTCAGGCTGACAGTGAGGCAATACTGTCAGAGGATGCCAGACTTCCTGTGGAAGGGGAGCTGGGAAGGGTTACAAGGAGAGAGTTGAGACAGGCTCAACTCTCAGACCCTACATTGCAAGGCCTGAGGCAGGTAGCTAGGGAGGCACCTGATTCTCAAGGGAAGGGAGAATCTGTATACTGGGACAAAGTGTTACTATACAGAGAGTGGACCCCTGAGGGAGAGCTAGAAGGTGAGAGAGTACAGCAGTTGGTAGTGCCTAGAACCTACCATCTGGTGCTTCTAGCCATAGCCCATGATTATCCCTTTGCAGATCATATGGGCATAAAACATACAAAGAGGCATATTATACAGAACTTATATTGCCTTGGAATTTCCAGAGATGTAACAGGGTACTGCAGGACCTGTGAGCAGTGTCAAAAGGTAGGCAAGGCAGGAGACAAGGTGAGAGCTTCTTTGATGCCTCTGCCTGTGATTGAGAAGCCATTTCAGAGGGTAGCTATGGATATTGTGGGTCCTCTGAGTACCCCAAGTTCCACAAGGAAAAAGTATATCCTAGTGGTACTGGATTATCCTACACGATACCCTGAGGCAGTGGCTTTGTCCTCTATTGAGGCAGAGAAGGTGGTAAATGCTTTGTTAGAGATTTTCAGCAGAGTCGGTTTCCCATAAGAAATACTGACTGACCGAGGTGCCAATTTCATGTCAGACCTGCTGGCTTCTCTGTGGAAGTTCTTTGGGGTAAAGCACATGAAGACCACCCACTACCATCCCTAGACTAATGGTCTTGATGAGAGGTTAAACTCTACAATCAAGTTCATGTTACAGGCATTTGCAGATCAGTTTAAAAGTAAGTGGGACAAATATTTGCCTCATCTGATGTTTGCTTACAGAGAGGTTCCCCAGGAATCCATAGAGTTTTCACCCTTTGAGTTGTTGTATGGGCATAGGGTGAGGGAACTCTAGATTTAATTTGAGATGAGTGGGAAGGTGAGTGTGAGTCTCACAAGGAGTCTGTTGTGGCATACATCCTAAACATCATGACAAGGCTCAGGGAACACATGGGCTTGGCCCAGGAGAACCTGGCAGAAGCCCAACAACAGAAAAAGGTGTGGTATGACAGGAATGCTCGAGCTAGAGAATACGCTGTGGGGCAGCAGGTAATGGTTCTCATTCCTGTCAGACACAACAAGCTGCAAGCAGCTTCAGAGGGACCCTACAAGGTGGTAAGAAAGGTAAGTGGTGTTAACTACATGGTGGAAGTGCTAGACAGATGGCAGAGGTACAAATTGTACCATGTTAACATGATGAAACCTTACCATGATAAGGAGGCCCTTGTGCTAAGCATTTGCAGTGAACTGCAGGAGGAGTCTGAGGGAGATCTGGGGACTGATCTCCTCAGTGAGGTTCAGACTGACACCTCGGTGGAAGGGGTAGCAGTGTCCCAGCAGCTATCTCCTACCCAGGTTCAAGAAATCCAAGCAGTGTTGCAGGAATTTGGGGACATGTTCACCGGGAAACCAGGGAGCACCCACCTGGTGCAGCACCAGGTGGATACAGGACCCCAAAGGCCTATTAGGCAGGCCCCTTATAGGGTGCCCGAGAGGGTCAAACAAACTCCGAGGGAAGAGATACAGGAGATGTTGGAACTAGGGGTAATTCAAGACTGCAACAGTCTCTGGGCCTCACCAGTGGTGTTGGTACCAAAGAAGGATGGCAGCACCAGGTTCTATGTGGATTACAGGAAATTAAATAGTCACACAGAGTCAGATGCTTACCCCATGCCTAGGAAAGATGAGGCCCTAGAGCAGCTGGGTGGGTCTAAGTATCTTACAACCAATTGTTCTTACCAAGGGTTACTGGCGGGTGCCCTTGGCTCCCAGTGCTAGCGAGAAGTAATCCTTTGTGACTCTTTTTGGCTTGTATGAATTCACAAAAATGCCCTTTGAGATGAAGAATGCCCCAATGACTTTCCAGAGGCTGGTGGATAATATCCTAGCCGGAGCAGGGGTGTTTGCTCTTGCTTACCTAGATGATATTGCCATCTACATCCATTCCTGGCCAGAGCATCATCAGCAGGTCAGGGAGGTGCTGGGCAGACTACAGAGGGCCAGGTTGACCATTAAGCTGAGCAAATGTCAGGTGGGTATGGCAGAGGTCTCCTACCTAGGACATAGAGTATGGTTTGGTAAGATAAGGCCAGAACCTGACAAAGTGGAAGCTATTCAGGCAAGGCCTGCACCTGTTACCAGAAAGCAGGTGAGGGCATTCTTAGGGATAGCAGGGTACTACAGAAAGTTCGTCCCCAGTTATAGTACCATAGCTGCTCCCCACACAGACCTAACAAGGAAGAACAGGCCAGATAAGGTAGTGTGGACCCCAGCATGTGAGCAGGCATTTCAGAAGCTTAAAGAAGCTTTCGGAGGACACCCTATGCTAGCCAGTCCAGATTACAGCAAATAATTTGTTGTGCAAGTGGATGCTTCAAACCATGGGGTGGGGGCTGTAATTAGCCAGATTTCTTCAGAGGGGGAATAGCACCCAGTGGTTTATCTCAGTCATAGGCTCCAACCCAGGGAGAAATGCTATGCAGCTGTAGGAAAGGAATGTCTATCCATAGTGTGGGCATTGCAGAAACTTCAGCCTTATCTCTAATGAAGAATATTCACTGTAATGACAGATCACAACTCTCTAATATGGTTAAACAGAGCCAGTCAGTAAAATGCCAAGTTGCTAATATGGAGCCTGGGGTTGCAAGCATATGATATTTCAGTGCAGCACTGCAGTGGGAGTAGCAATGCCAATGCAGATGGTCTCTCAAGACAGGGAATGGGATGAGGTACACCCAAATAGACCTAACCCTCTCAAGCGGCATTTCTCAAGGGTCACTTGAAAAACTAGCTTGAGTTCTCCAGGGGGGTAGAGATGTGAAGATTGGGGAAAGATGGGTGAAGACTGCCAGCCCAGTCAAATAGAATTTGATACATAATTCTATCATTTGTATAAATAAATGTAAAATACAGGCTTGTTTTTTTAAAATGAAAGAAAACACTGTAAAATGTGAACTTCAAGATTGTTGCAACATTGCCATTTGCTATAAGGAAAACCAAGCCAAGCATTTCAAATGTTCTTTGAAGTTACGATTATCTAAAAAGTGGTGCCGAAGCAGCTGGCTGAACACATTCTTTCTATTGTCTTAACTTAAGGAATAATTGTTAGAGTATACATGTGAAATGTCTTTTATTGTTGTAGTTTCCTGAGCAGGTGTTAGCTTGCTAAATAATGACTTAGTGTCAAAATGATGTAATGTGAATACTGGAAAAACCTAAGTGTCAAAATGATGTAATATGGGAGGGCCTTAGCAGAGCTGTTTGTTAATGTTTTTAAAAACTATTGTTCAGTGAGAGACTGAAAACATTTTATATTGGACCATCAACCCCAGCACTGCTTATTCTATTTATGTATGTAAGTAGGATTATAGCACTGTATTTTCTCTTAAAATTAGTTAAGATTAGAAAGTTAGATTAAGTGTATTTCTTTGACATCAGACCTGTCCTACTGTATTATTTTAAGTTTCTGTGTGATCTCTGAACTCTTAGACATATCTGTGGTGTAGTAGTATTGTCTTGTGTTTTAATTATTTATTATTAAATATCTTAAAAACCTTTACCTGTCGCTGATTTGTGTAGAGATAGTAGGCTCTAGAGTACATTGCATATTTATAGAGTTTATTGTAATAAGCCACTCTAATAAGCTTTAGACTGAATAGTCACATTACCAATTGGATAATAATATTGCACAGTAATAACTGGGCACCCTTTTAAGGGCCTTTGGGTAGATAATAAATATTAGCTGGTGGTGGCAGGAATTACTACCGTATAGTCTGGATAAAGGGGCAAAGCTGGAGAATCTGTGTCAGCCTTTCCCAGGAGTGTCTGTGAAGTTGTATAAATACTTATCTCAAAGTGTGTGTAGTGTGTCAGCTACCTGAGCAGGGGCATGAAGCACTGGTGGTGCAGAGAGGGTACTGGAGGTTAGCTTGCCAGCTAGGCTGAGATCTGGACCCTATAGCTGTGCCAGTGGGGAGTCTTATTGGTGGTCTTATTGGGGACCTGGAGAGCAAGGGAGAAATGAGCCCCATACTGACTGTGATCTTTGTGTGCACTTAAGGGGAATTGTACTTTACTGTGTGTATCTGTTATCCTTGCCTCTTCTATGAGACTACACCCTGGTGTTAGTGGTGAGGATTGAGGCTACTTGATTGCTGGGCCAGGGTAAGGTCATAACCATGAGTGATCCTGCCATTCCTTGCATTGCATGTCTGCAGTTCATTCAAACAGTGAGATTCCCATGAGTGCTGCTCTCATACCTTGCACTACATGTCTGCAGTTCATTCAAACAGTGAGATTCCCATGAGGGATGCTTTCGTACCTTGCATTGCATGTATGCATTTCAATCAAACAGTGAGATTCCCATGTGATATTTTCATACCTTGCATTTCATGTCTGTGCAGTTCTTTCAAACAGTGAGATTCCCATGAGTGACAATTTCATACCTTGCACTGCATGTCAGCAGTTCATTCAAAAAGTGAGATTCCCATGAGTGATGCTTTCTTACCTTGCATTGCATGTCTGCAGTTCATTCAAACAGTGAGATTTCCATGAGTGATGCTGTCAAACTCTACATTGCATGTCTGCATTTCATTCAAACAGTGAAATTCCCATGAGTGAGGCTTTCATACCTTGCATTGCATGCCTGCAATTCATTCAAACAGTGAGATTCCAATGAGTGATCCTTTCATACCTTGCATTGCATGTCTGCAGTTCTTTCAAACAGTGAGATTCCCATGAGTTATGCTTTCATACCTTGCATTGCATGTCTGCAGTTCAATCAGTCAGTGAGATTCCCATGAGTGATGCTTTCATACCTTGCATTGCATGTCTGCAGTTCATTCAAACAGTGAGATTCCCATGAGTGATGCTTTTATACCTTGCATTGCATGTCTGCAGTTCATTTAAACAGTTAGATTCTCATGAGTGATGCTTTTACACCATGCATTGCATGTCTGCAGTTCATTCAAACAGTGAGATTCCAATAAGTGATGCTTTCATACCTTGCATTGCATGTCTGCAGTTCATTCAAACAGTGAGATTCCCATGAGTGATACTTTTATATCCTGCATTGCATGTCTGCAGTTCATTCAAACAGTTAGATTCTCATGAGTGATGCTTTTACACCCTGCATTGCATGTCTGCTGTTGTTTCAGTGAGATTCCCATGAGTGACACTTTCATAACTTGCATTGCAAGCCTGCAGTTCATTCACACATTGAGATTCCCATGAGTGATGCTTTCATACTTTGCATTGCATGTCTGCAATTCATTCAAACACTGAGATTCCCATGAGTGATGCTTTCATACCTTGCATTGCATGTCTGCAGTTCATTCAAACATTGAGAGTCCATTGAGTGATGCTTTCCTACCATTCCTATGAGTGATTCTTTCATACCTTGCATTGCATGTCTGCAATTCATTCAAACACTGAGATTCCCATGAATGATGCTTTCATACCTTGTACTGCATGTCTGCAGTTCATTCAAATAGTGAGAGTCCCATGAGTGATGCTTTCATACCTTCCATTGCATGTCTGCAGTTCATTCAGAAAGTGAGGTTCCCATGAGTGATGCTGTCATACCTTGCATTGCATGTCTGCAGTTCATTCAAACAGTGAGATTCCCATGAGTGATGCTTCATACCCTGCATTCCTTGACTGCAATTCATTCAAACAGTGAGATTTCCATGTGTGATGCTTTTATACCTTCCACTACATATCTGCAGTTTATTCAAACAGTGAGATTCTCATGAGTGATGCTTTTACACCCTGCATTGCATGTCTGCAGTTCATTCAAACAGTGAGATTCCAATGAGTGATGCTTTCATACCTTGCATTGCATGTCTGCAGTTCATTCAAACTGTGAGAGTCCCATGAGTGATGCTTTCATAGCCTGCAATGCATGTCTGCAGTTCATTCAGACATGAGCGTCCCATGAGTGATGATGTCATACCTTGAATTGCATGTCCGAAGTTCATTCAAAAAGTGTGATTCCCATGAGTGACGCTTTCATACCTTGCATTGCATGTCTGCAGTTCATTCAAACACTGAGATTCCCATGAGTGATGCTGTTATATCTTGCACTGCATGTCTGCAGTTCATTGAAACAGTGAGATTCCCATGAGTGAGGCTGTTGCATGTCTGCAGTTCATTCAAACAGTGAGATTCCCATGAGTGATGCTTTCATACCCTGCATTGCATTTTTGCAGTTCATGCAAACAGTGAGATTCCCATGAGAGATGTTTTCATACCCTGCAATGCATGTCTGCAGTTCATTCAAACAGTGAAATTCCCATGAGTGTTGCTTCCATACCTTGCATTGCATGTCTCCAGTTCATTCAAACACTGAGATTCTGATGAGTGATTCCGTCATTACTTGCACTGCATGTCTGCAGTTCATTCAAACAGTGAGATTCCCATGAGTGAGGCTGTTGCATGTCTGCAGTTCTTTCAAACACTATGATTCCCATGAGTGATGCTTTCATACCTTGCATTGCATGTCTGCAGTTCATTCAAACAGTGAGATTCCCATGAGTGATGCTTTCATACCCTGCATTACATGTCTGCAGTTAATTCAAACAGTGAGATTCCCATGTGATACTTTCATACCTACCATTGCATTTCTGTAGTTCTTTCAGTGAGATTCCCATGAGTGATGCTTTCCTACCATTCCCATAAGTGATGCTTTCATACCCTGCATTGCATGTCTGCAGTTCATTCAAACAGTGGGATTCCCATGATTGATGCTTTCATACTTTGAATTGCATGGCTGCAGTTCATTCAAACAGTGAGATTCCCATGAGTGATGCTTTCCTACCATTCCCATAAGTGATGCTTTCATACCCTGCATTGCATGTCTGCAGTTCATTCAAACAGTGAGATTCCCTTGTAATGCTTTCATATCTTGCATTGCATGTCTGCAGTTCATTCAAACAGTGACATTCCCATGAGTGATACTCCATACCTTGCACTGCAGGTCTGCAGTTCATTCAAACAGTGACATTCCCATGAGTGAAGCTGTCATACCTTGCAGTGCATGTCTGCAGTTCATTCAAACAGTGAGATTCCCATGAGTGATGCTTTCATACCTTGCATTGCATGGATGCAGTTCTTTCAAACTGTGATTCCCATGAGTGATGCTTTCATACCTTGCATTGCACATCTGCAGTTCATTCAAACTGTGAGATTACCATGAGTGATGCTTACATATCCTGCATTGCATTTCTGCACTTCATTCAAACAGTGAGATTCCCATGAGTGATGCTTTCCTACCATTCCCATAAGTGATGCTTTCATACCCTGCATTGCATGTCTGCAGTTCATTCAAACAGTGAGATTCCCATGAGTGATGCTTTCGTACCTTGCATTGCATGTATGCATTTCAATCAAACAGTGAGATTCCCATGTGATGCTTTCATACCTTGCATTTCATGTCTGTGCAGTTCTTTCAAACAGTGAGATTTCCATGAGTGACAATTTCATGCCTTGCACTGCATGTCAGCAGTTCATTCAAAAAGTGAGATTCCCATGAGTGATGCTTTCTTACCTTGCATTGCATGTCTGCAGTTCATTCAAACAGTCAGATTTCCATGAGTGATGCTGTCAAACTCTACATTGCATGTTTGCATTTCATTCAAACAGTGAAATTCCCATGAGTGAGGCTTTCATACCTTGCATTGCATGCCTGCAATTCATTCAAACAGTGAGATTCCAATGAGTGATCCTTTCATACCTTGCATTGCATGTCTGCAGTTCTTTCAAACAGTGAGGATCTCATGAGTGATGCTTTCATACCCTGCATTGCATGTCAGCAGTTCATTCAAACAGTGAGATTCCAATGAGTGATCCTTTCATACCTTGCATTGCATGTCTGCAGTTCTTTCAAACAGTGAGATTCCCATGAGTGATGCTTTCATACCTTGCATTGCATGTCTGCACTTCATTCAAACAGTGAGATTCCCATGACTGATGCTTTCATACCTTGCATTGCATGTCTGCAGTTCATTCAAACAGTGAGATTCCCATGAGTGATGCTTTTATACCTTGCATTGCATGTCTGCAGTTCATTTAAACAGTTGGATCCTCATGAGTGATGCTTTTACACCATACATTGCATGTCTGCAGTTCATTCAAACAGCGAGATTCCAATAAGTGATGCTTTCATACCTTGCATTGCATGTCTGCAGTTCATTCAAACAGTGAGATTCCCATGAGTGATACTTTTATATCTTGCATTGCATGTCTGCAGTTCATTCAAACAGTTAGATTCTCATGAGTGATGCTTTTACACCCTGCATTGCATGTCTGCTGTTCTTTCAGTGAGATTCCCATGAGTGACACTTTCATAACTTGCATTGCAAGTCTGCAGTTCATTCAAACATTGAGATTCCCATGAGTGATGCTTTCATACTTTGCATTGCATGTCTGCAATTCATTCAAACACTGAGATTCCCATGAGTGATGCTTTCATACCTTGCATTGCATGTCTGCAGTTCATTCAAACATTGAGAGTCCATTGAGTGATGCTTTCCTACCATTCCTATGAGTGAGTCTTTCATACCTTGCATTGCATGTCTGTAATTCATTCAAACACTGAGATCCCCATGAGTGATGCTTTCATACCTTGCAGTGCATGTCTGCAGTTCATTCAAACAGTGAGATTCCCATGAGTGATGCTTCATACCCTGCATTCCTTGTCTGCAGTTCATTCAAACAGTGAGATTTCCATGTGTGATGCTTTTATACCTTCCACTACATATCTGCAGTTTATTCAAACAGTGAGATTCTCATGAGTGATGCTTTTACACCCTGCATTGCATGTCTGCAGTTCATTCAAACAGTGAGATTCCCATGAGTGATGCTTTCATGCCTTGCATTGCATGTCTGCAGTTCATTCAAACAGTGAGAGTCCCATGAGTAATGCTTTCATACCCTGCAATGCATGTCTGCATGTCATTCAGACATGAGCGTCCCATGAGTGATGATGTCATACCTTGAATTGCATGTCCGAAGTTCATTCAAAAAGTGTGATTCCCATGAGTGACACTTTCATACCTTGCATTGCATGTCTGCAGTTCATTCAAACACTGAGATTCCAATGAGTGATGCTGTTATAGCTTGCACTGCATGTCTGCAGTTCATTCAAACAGTGAGATTACCATGAGTGAGGCTGTTGCATGTCTGCAGTTCATTCAAACAGTGAGATTCCCATGAGAGATGCTTTCATACCCTGCATTGCATGTCTGCAGTTCATTCAAACAGTGAGATTCCCATGAGTGATGCTTTCATACCCTGCATTGCATGTCTGCAGTTCATTCAAACAGTGAGATTCCCATGAGTGTTGCTTTCATACCTTGCATTGCATGTCTGCAGTTCATTCAAACACTGAGATTCCGATGAGTGATTCCGTCATTACTTGCACTGCATGTCTGCAGTTCATTCAAACAGTGAGATTCCCATGAGTGAGGCTGTTGCATGTCTGCAGTTCATTCAAACAGTGAGATTCCCATGAGTGATGCTTTCATACCTTGCATTGCATGTCTGCAATTCATTCAAACAGTGAGATTCCCATGAGTGATGCTTTCATACCCTGCATTACATGTCTGCAGTTCATTCAAACAGTGAGATTCCCATGTGATGCTTTCATACCTACCATTGCATTTCTGTAGTTCTTTCAGTGAGATTCCCATGAGTGATGCTTTCCTACCATTCCCATAAGTGATGCTTTCATACCCTGCATTGCATGTCTGCAGTTCATTCAAACAGTGGGATTCCCATGATTGATGCTTTCATACTCTGAATTGCATGGCTGCAGTTCATTCAAACAGTGAGATTCCCATGAGTGATGCTTTCCTACCATTCCCATAAGTGATGCTTTCATACCCTGCATTGCATGTCTGCAGTTCATTCAAACAGTGAGATTCCCTTGTGATGCTTTCATACCTTGCATTGCATGTCTGCAGTTCATTCAAACAGTGAGATTCCCATGAGTGATACTTCATACCTTGCACTGCAGGTCTGCAGTTCATTCAAACAGTGACATTCCCATGAGTGATGCTTTCATACCTTGCATTGCATGTCTGCAGTTCATTCAAACAGTGTGATTCCCATGAGTGATGCTTTCATACCTTGCATTGCATGTCTGCAGTTCATTCAAACAGTGAGATTCCCATGAGTGATGCTTTCATACCCTGCATTGCATTTCTGCAGTTCATTCAAACAGTGAGATTCCCATGAGTGATGCTTTCATACCTTGCATTGCATGTCTGCAGTTCATTCAAACAGTGAGATTCCCATGAGTGATGCTTTCATACCTTGCATTGCATGTCTGCAGTTCATTCAAACAGTGAGATTCCCATGAGTGATGCTTTCATACCTTGCATTGCATGTCTGCAGTTCATTCAAACAGTGAGATTCCCATGAGTGATACTTCATACCCTACATTGCATGTCTGCAGTTAATTTCAAACAATGTGATTCCCATGAGTGATAATTTCATACCTTGCATTGCATGTCAGCAGTTCATTCAAACAGTGAGAATCTCATGAGTGATGTTTTCATACCCTACATTGCATGTCTGCAGTCAATTTCAAACAATGTGATTCCCATGAGTGATAATTTCATACCTTGCGTTGCATGTCAGCAGTTCATTCAAACTGTGAGATTCCCATGAGTGATGCTTACATACCCTGCATTGCATTTCTGCACTTCATTCAAACAGTGAGATTCCCATGAGTGATGCTTTCCTACCATTCCCATAAGTGATGCTTTCATACTCTGCATTGCATGACTGCAGTTCTTTCAAACAGTGAGATTCCCATGAGTGATGCTTTCATACATTCCATTGCATGTCTTCAGTTCATTCAAACAGTGAGATTCCCATGAGTGATGCTATCCTAACTTGCATTGCATGTCTGCACTTCATTCAAGTGAGATTCCCATGAGTGATGCTTTCATACCCTGCAGTGCATGTCTGCAGTTCATTCAAACAGTGAGATTCCCATGACTGATGCTTTCATACCCTGCATTGCATGTCTGCAGTTCACTCAAACAATGAGATTCCCATGAATGATGCTTTCATACGTTCCATTGCATGTCTGCAGTTCATTCAAACAGTGAGATTCCCATGAGTGATGCTATCCTAACTTGCATTGCATGTCTCCAGTTCATTCAGTGAGATTCCCATGAGTGATGCTTTCATACCCAGGATTGCATGTCTGTAGTATATTCAGACAGTGAGATTCCCCTGTGTAATGCATTCATACCTTGCATTGCATGTCTGCAGTTCATTCAAACAGTGAGATTCCCATGAGTGATGCTATCCTAACTTGCATTGCATGTCTGCAGTTCATTCAGTGAGATTCCCATGAGTGATGCTTTCATACCCTGGATTGCATGTCTGTAGTATATTCAGACAGTGAGATTCCCCTGTGTAATGCATTCATACCTTGCATTGCAGGTCAGCAGTTCTTTCAAACAGTGAGATTCACATGCGTGATGCTTTTATACCTTGCATTGCATGTCTGCAGTTCATTCAAACAGTGAGATTCCCATGAGTGATGTTGTCATACCTTGCATTGCATGTCTGCAGTTCATTCAAATAGTGAGATTTCCATGAGTGCTGTTGCCCTACCTTGCATTGCATGTCTGCAGTTCATTCAAACAGTGAGATTCTCATGGTTGATGCTTTCATACCCTGTATTGAATGTCTGCAGTTCATTCAAACAGTGAGATTCCTATGAGTGATGCTTTTATACCCTGCATTGCATGTCTGCAGTTAATTCAAACAGTGAGATTCCGATGAGTTTTGCTTTCATATCTAGCATTGCATGTCTGCAGTTCATTCAAACAGTGAGATTCCAATGAGTGATGCTGTCATACCTTGCATTGCATGTCTGCATTCATTCAAACATTGAGATTCCCATGAGTGATGCTTTCATACCTTGCATTGCATGTCTGCAGTTCATTCAAACAGTGAGATTCCCATGAGTGATGCTTTCATACCTTGCATTGCATGTCTGCAGTTCATTCAAACAGTGAGATTCCCATGAGTGATGCTTTCATACCCTGCATTGCATGTCTGCAGTTCATTCAAACAGTGAGATTCCCATGAGTGATGCTTTCATACCTTGCATTGCATGTCTGCAGTTCATTCAAACAGTGAGATTCCCATGAGTGATGCTTTCATACCTTGCATTGCATGTCTGCAGTTCATTCAAACAGTGAGATTCCCATGAGTGATGCTTTCATACCCTGCATTGCATGTCTGCAGTTCATTCAAACAGTGAGATTCCCATGAGTGATGCTTTCATACCTTGCATTGCATGTCTGCAGTTCATTCAAACAGTGAGATTCCCATGAGTGATGCTTTCATACCTTGCATTGCATGTCTGCAGTTCATTCAAACAGTGAGATTCCCATGAGTGATGCTTTCATACCTTGCATTGCATGTCTGCAGTTCATTCAAACAGTGAGATTCCCATGAGTGATGCTTTCATACCTTGCATTGCATGTCTGCAGTTCATTCAAACAGTGAGATTCCCATGAGTGATGCTTTCATACCCTGCATTGCATGTCTGCAGTTCATTCAAACAGTGAGATTCCCATGAGTGATGCTTTCATACCTTGCATTGCATGTCTGCAGTTCATTCAAACAGTCAGTGATATTTACAGTGATGCTTTATACCCTGCATTGCATGTCTGCAGTTCATTCAAACAGTGAGATTTCCATGAGTGATGCTTTTATACCTTGCATTGCATGTCTGCAGTTCATTCAAACAGTGAGATTCCCATGAGTGATGCTTTCATACCTTGCATTGCATGTCTGCAGTTCATTCAAACAGTGAGATTCCCATGAGTGATGCTTTTATATCTTGTATAGCATGTCTGCAGTTCATTCAAACAAAAATTTTAAGGGAAATTTTTTTTTTTTTTTTTTTTTTTTTTTTTTTTTTTTTTTTTTTTTTTTTTTTTTTTTTTTTTTTTTTTTTTTTTTTTTTTTTTTTTTTTTTTTTTTTTTTTTTTTTTTTTTTTTTTTTTTTTTTTTTTTTTTTTTTTTTTTTTTTTTTTTTTTTTTTTTTTTTTTTTTTTTTTTTTTTTTTTTTTTTTTTTTTTTTTTTTTTTTTTTTTTTTTTTTTTTTTTTTTTTTTTTTTTTTTTTTTTTTTTTTTTTTTTTTTTTTTTTTTTTTTTTTTTTTTTTTTTTTTTTTTTTTTTTTTTTTTTTTTTTTTTTTTTTTTTTTTTTTTTTTTTTTTTTTTTTTTTTTTTTTTTTTTTTTTTTTTTTTTTTTTTTTTTTTTTTTTTTTTTTTTTTTTTTTTTTTTTTTTTTTTTTTTTTTTTTTTTTTTTTTTTTTTTTTTTTTTTTTTTTTTTTTTTTTTTTTTTTTTTTTTTTTTTTTTTTTTTTTTTTTTTTTTTTTTTTTTTTTTTTTTTTTTTTTTTTTTTTTTTTTTTTTTTTTTTTTTTTTTTTTTTTTTTTTTTTTTTTTTTTTTTTTTTTTTTTTTTTTTTTTTTTTTTTTTTTTTTTTTTTTTTTTTTTTTTTTTTTTTTTTTTTTTTTTTTTTTTTTTTTTTTTTTTTTTTTTTTTTTTTTTTTTTTTTTTTTTTTTTTTTTTTTTTTTTTTTTTTTTTTTTTTTTTTTTTTTTTTTTTTTTTTTTTTTTTTTTTTTTTTTTTTTTTTTTTTTTTTTTTTTTTTTTTTTTTTTTTTTTTTTTTTTTTTTTTTTTTTTTTTTTTTTTTTTTTTTTTTTTTTTTTTTTTTTTTTTTTTTTTTTTTTTTTTTTTTTTTTTTTTTTTTTTTTTTTTTTTTTTTTTTTTTTTTTTTTTTTTTTTTTTTTTTTTTTTTTTTTTTTTTTTTTTTTTTTTTTTTTTTTTTTTTTTTTTTTTTTTTTTTTTTTTTTTTTTTTTTTTTTTTTTTTTTTTTTTTTTTTTTTTTTTTTTTTTTTTTTTTTTTTTTTTTTTTTTTTTTTTTTTTTTTTTTTTTTTTTTTTTTTTTTTTTTTTTTTTTTTTTTTTTTTTTTTTTTTTTTTTTTTTTTTTTTTTTTTTTTTTTTTTTTTTTTTTTTTTTTTTTTTTTTTTTTTTTTTTTTTTTTTTTTTTTTTTTTTTTTTTTTTTTTTTTTTTTTTTTTTTTTTTTTTTTTTTTTTTTTTTTTTTTTTTTTTTTTTTTTTTTTTTTTTTTTTTTTTTTTTTTTTTTTTTTTTTTTTTTTTTTTTTTTTTTTTTTTTTTTTTTTTTTTTTTTTTTTTTTTTTTTTTTTTTTTTTTTTTTTTTTTTTTTTTTTTTTTTTTTTTTTTTTTTTTTTTTTTTTTTTTTTTTTTTTTTTTTTTTTTTTTTTTTTTTTTTTTTTTTTTTTTTTTTTTTTTTTTTTTTTTTTTTTTTTTTTTTTTTTTTTTTTTTTTTTTTTTTTTTTTTTTTTTTTTTTTTTTTTTTTTTTTTTTTTTTTTTTTTTTTTTTTTTTTTTTTTTTTTTTTTTTTTTTTTTTTTTTTTTTTTTTTTTTTTTTTTTTTTTTTTTTTTTTTTTTTTTTTTTTTTTTTTTTTTTTTTTTTTTTTTTTTTTTTTTTTTTTTTTTTTTTTTTTTTTTTTTTTTTTTTTTTTTTTTTTTTTTTTTTTTTTTTTTTTTTTTTTTTTTTTTTTTTTTTTTTTTTTTTTTTTTTTTTTTTTTTTTTTTTTTTTTTTTTTTTTTTTTTTTTTTTTTTTTTTTTTTTTTTTTTTTTTTTTTTTTTTTTTTTTTAAAAAAAAAAAAAAAAAAAAAAAAAAAAAAAAAAAAAAAAAAAAAAAAAAAAAAAAAAAAAAAAAAAAAAAAAAAAAAAAAAAAAAAAAAAAAAAAAAAAAAAAAAAAAAAAAAAAAAAAAAAAAAAAAAAAAAAAAAAAAAAAAAAAAAAAAAAAAAAAAAAAAAAAAAAAAAAAAAAAAAAAAAAAAAAAAAAAAAAAAAAAAAAAAAAAAAAAAAAAAAAAAAAAAAAAAAAAAAAAAAAAAAAAAAAAAAAAAAAAAAAAAAAAAAAAAAAAAAAAAAAAAAAAAAAAAAAAAAAAAAAAAAAAAAAAAAAAAAAAAAAAAAAAAAAAAAAAAAAAAAAAAAAAAAAAAAAAAAAAAAAAAAAAAAAAAAAAAAAAAAAAAAAAAAAAAAAACAAAAAAAAAAAAAAAAAAAAAAAAAAAAAAAAAAAAAAAAAAAAAAAAAAAAAAAAAAAAAAAAAAAAAAAAAAAAAAAAAAAAAAAAAAAAAAAAAAAAAAAAAAAAAAAAAAAAAAAAAAAAAAAAAAAAAAAAAAAAAAAAAAAAAAAAAAAAAAAAAAAAAAAAAAAAAAAAAAAAAAAAAAAAAAAAAAAAAAAAAAAAAAAAAAAAAAAAAAAAAAAAAAAAAAAAAAAAAAAAAAAAAAAAAAAAAAAAAAAAAAAAAAAAAAAAAAAAAAAAAAAAAAAAAAAAAAAAAAAAAAAAAAAAAAAAAAAAAAAAAAAAAAAAAAAAAAAAAAAAAAAAAAAAAAAAAAAAAAAAAAAAAAAAAAAAAAAAAAAAAAAAAAAAAAAAAAAAAAAAAAAAAAAAAAAAAAAAAAAAAAAAAAAAAAAAAAAAAAAAAAAAAAAAAAAAAAAAAAAAAAAAAAAAAAAAAAAAAAAAAAAAAAAAAAAAAAAAAAAAAAAAAAAAAAAAAAAAAAAAAAAAAAAAAAAAAAAAAAAAAAAAAAAAAAAAAAAAAAAAAAAAAAAAAAAAAAAAAAAAAAAAAAAAAAAAAAAAAAAAAAAAAAAAAAAAAAAAAAAAAAAAAAAAAAAAAAAAAAAAAAAAAAAAAAAAAAAAAAAAAAAAAAAAAAAAAAAAAAAAAAAAAAAAAAAAAAAAAAAAAAAAAAAAAAAAAAAAAAAAAAAAAAAAAAAAAAAAAAAAAAAAAAAAAAAAAAAAAAAAAAAAAAAAAAAAAAAAAAAAAAAAAAAAAAAAAAAAAAAAAAAAAAAAAAAAAAAAAAAAAAAAAAAAAAAAAAAAAAAAAAAAAAAAAAAAAAAAAAAAAAAAAAAAAAAAAAAAAAAAAAAAAAAAAAAAAAAAAAAAAAAAATTCAAACAGTGAGATTCCCATGAGTGATGCTTTCATACGTTCCATTGCAAGTCTGCAGTTCATTCAAACAGTGAGATTCCCATGAGTGATGCTATCCTAACTTGCATTGCATGTCTGCACTTCATTCAAGTGAGATTCCCATGAGTGATGCTTTCATACCCTGCAGTGCATGTCTGCAGTTCATTCAAACAGTGAGATTCCCATGACTGATGCTTTCATACCCTGCATTGCATGTCTGCAGTTCACTCAAACAATGAGATTCCCATGAATGATGCTTTCATACGTTCCATTGCATGTCTGCAGTTCATTCAAACAGTGAGATTCCCATGAGTGATGCTATCCTAACTTGCATTGCATGTCTGCAGTTCATTCAGTGAGATTCCCATGAGTGATGCTTTCATACCCTGGATTGCATGTCTGTAGTATATTCAGACAGTGAGATTCCCCTGTGTGATGCATTCATACCTTGCATTGCAGGTCAGCAGTTCTTTCAAACAGTGAGATTTCCATGAGTGATGCTTTCATACCTTGCATTGCATGTCTGCAGTTCATTCAAACACTGAGATTCCCATGAGTGATGCTGTCATACTTTGCCTTGCATGTCTGTAGTTCATTCAAGCAGTCAGATTCCCATGAGAGATGCTTTCATACCTTGCATTGCATGTCTGCAGTTCATTCAGACACTGAGATTCCCATGAGTGATGCTCTCATACCCTGGATTGCATGTCTGTAGTATATTCAGACAGTGAGATTCCCCTGTGTGATGCATTCATACCTTGCATTGCAGGTCAGCAGTTCTTTCAAACAGTGAGATTTCCATGAGTGATGCTTTCATACCTTGCATTGCATGTCTGCAGTTCATTCAAACAGTGAGATTCCCATGAGTGATGCTTTCATACCTTGCATTGCATGTCTGCAGTTCATTCAAACAGTGAGATTTCCATGAGTGCTGTTGCCCTACCTTGCATTGCATGTCTGCAGTTCATTCAAACAGTGAGATTCTCATGGTTGATGCTTTCATACCCTGTATTGAATGTCTGCAGTTCATTCAAACAGTGAGATTCCTATGAGTGATGCTTTTATACCCTGCATTGCATGTCTGCAGTTAATTCAAACAGTGAGATTCCGATGAGTTTTGCTTTCATATCTAGCATTGCATGCCTGCAGTTCATTCAAACAGTGAGATTCACATGAGTGATGTTGTCATACCTTGCCTTGCATGTCTGCATTTCATTCAAACAGTGAGATTCCCATGAGTGATGCTTTCATATCTTGCATTGCATGTCTGCAGTTCATTCAAACAGTGAGATTCCCATGAGTGATACTTCATACACTACATTGCATGTCTGCATTTAATTTCAAACAATGAGATTCCCATGAGTGATGATTTCATACCTTGCATTGCATGTCAGCAGTTCATTCAAACAGTGAGATTCTCATGAGTGATGTTTTCAACCCTACATTGCATGTCTGCAGTCAATTTCAAACAATGTGATTCCCATGAGTGATAATTTCATACCTTGCATTGCATGTCAGCAGTTCATTCAAACTGTGAGATTCCCATGAGTGATGCTTACTTACCCTGCATTGCATTTCTGCACTTCAATCAAACAGTGAGATTCCCATGAGTGATGCTTTCCTACCATCCCCATAAGTGATGCTTTCATACCCTGCATTGCATGGCTGCAGTTCTTTCAAACAGTGAGATTCCCATGAGTGATGCTTTCATACGTTCCATTGCAAGTCTGCAGTTCATTCAAACAGTGAGATTCCCATGAGTGATGCTATCCTAACTTGCATTGCATGTCTGCACTTCATTCAAGTGAGATTCCCATGAGTGATGCTTTCATACCCTGCAGTGCATGTCTGCAGTTCATTCAAACAGTGAGATTCCCATGAGTGATGCTTTCATACCCTGCATTGCATGTCTGTAGTTCACTCAAACAATGAGATTCCCATGAATGATGCTTTCATACGTTCCATTGCATGTCTGCAGTTCACTCAAACAATGAGATTCCCATGAATGATGCTTTCATACGTTCCATTGCATGTCTGCAGTTCATTCAAACAGTGAGATTCCCATGAGTGATGCTATCCTAACTTGCATTGCATGTCTGCAGTTCATTCAGACACTGAGATTCCCATGAGTGATGCTCTCATACCCTGGATTGCATGTCTGTAGTATATTCAGACAGTGAGATTCCCCTGTGTGATGCATTCATACCTTGCATTGCAGGTCAGCAGTTCTTTCAAACAGTGAGATTTCCATGAGTGATGCTTTCATACCTTGCATTGCATGTCTGCAGTTCATTCAAACAGTGAGATTCCCATGAGTGATGCTGTCATACTTTGCCTAGCATGTCTGCAGTTCATTCAAACAGTGAGATTCCCATGAGTGATGCTATCCTAACTTGCATTGCATGTCTGCAGTTCATTCAGTGAGATTCCCATGAGTGATTCTTTCATACCCTGGATTGCATGTCTGTAGTATATTCAGACAGTGAGATTCCCCTGTGTAATGCATTCATACCTTGCATTGCAGGTCAGCAGTTCTTTCAAACAGTGAGATTCACATGCCTGATGCTTTTATACCTTGCATTGCATGTCTGCAGTTCATTCAAACAGTGAGATTCCCATGTGTGATGTTGTCATACCTTGCATTGCATGTCTGCAGTTCATTCAGACAGTGAGATTCACGAGTGATGCTTTAATACTCTGCATTGCAAGTCTGCAGTTCATTCAAACAGTGAGATTCCCATGAGTGATGTTTTCATACCTTCCACTGCATGTCTGCAGTTCATTCAAACAGTGAGATTCCCATGAGTGATGCTTTCATACCTTGCATTGCATGTCTGCAGTTCATTCAAACAGTGAGATTCCCATGTGTGATGCTTTCATACCTTACATTGCATGGCTGCAGTTCATTCAAACAGTGAGATTCACATGAGTGATGCTTTCAAACCCTGCATTGCATGTCTGCAGTTCATTCAAACAGTGAGATTCCCATAAGTGATGCTTTCATACCTTGCACTGCAAGTCTGCAGTTCATTCAAACAGTGATATTCCCATGAGTGATGCTTTCATACCTTCCACTGCATGTCTGCAGTTCATTCAAACAGTGAGATTCCCATGTGTGATGCTTTCATACCTTACATTGCATGGCTGCAGTTCATTCAAACAGTGAGATTCACATGAGTGATGCTTTAATACTCTGCATTGCAAGTCTGCAGTTCATTCAAACAGTGAAATTCCCATGAGTGATGCTTTCATACCTTGCATTGCATGTCTGCAGTTCATTCAAACAGTGAGATTCCCATTAGTGATACTTTCCTATTATTCCCATGAGTGATGCTTTCATACAGCCTGCATTGTATTGCTGGTACCTGTGTTCTGAGAGACTGCTTTCCAATCTACCTGCAAATATACAGAGCTGAGTGTCTATTTTTTTGCTTTTAGAGTTTGTTAATTGTTGCTTAGATCTCTGTTGAAACTGTTGTCTCCCTGTTCTGAGAGACTGCTTTCCAGTCTATCTGCAAATATACAGAGCTGAGTTAATTTTTTTTGTTTTTAGAGTTTGTACTGTTAGTTGTTGCTTAGATCTCTGTTGTAACTGTTTTGTCCCACCCACCCTCCTTAATTTTGGTTTGTAGTTTAGATTTGGTGGCTTTTGCAGTTGCCTGCCCCACTGTAGATTTAATCTGGAACACTCCCCCGTCCCATCTCTTTACCACATTCTACCCAATAAACTCTTTCTGCACTTGCTTTTAGTCCTTTTTAATTTAATTGCATTTTTAAACTGTTTGGTCTAACATTGCTACATACTCAGGTGTGCTAGCTTGCACTGCATGTGAGTTGTTTTTACTGCTGTTTTTGCTGCTTTTCTGTAAAAACAAAAACTAAAAAAAAAAACTGTAAGTTTGTTTCCTACCTTTCCTAGTGTTCCAGATACAGATTTGCTGTATCCTGGACTGTATGTAAGCTTCTGAGCCCCCCAAGACTTTCTGTGTTGGGGGGAAGCCTTTTAGCTTATCAGTGGGAGTGGTAAGCACTAGATAACCTGTCTACCACATAATGAGTGGTTCTGGCCCAGAAATTGTAGTTAATGGCCGATTGGGCAATCTCTTCCATCTCTCTCAACTTTCTGATTCGAAAGCCTGCATTTGCACTTGTTTTTGTCCTGTAACTCATCTAGTGCAGATACATATTCTTAGTTTTAGCACTTAAATTTGCTTATTCATGCTCAGCACTTGTTCAGAACTTGTAAACACTAAACAAGCTACTAATTACTATAGCACTCAACCTTCCTCATTACCTAGAGGAAAACAGTTTTTCTACTTACATTTCTCACTTGCTTAGAGAAAAACAGCTCTTGTACTCACTTTCCTCACTTATCTAGAGGAAAATAGTTTTTTTATTCAGGCATGTCCAAGGGTCAGCACCCAGTGTTCTCTCCTGTCTGTCTGATGAATCTGGGCATCTTGAGGCAATGTAGAAATTGCCTCATGTACACAGAAAACCCTCTCCTCCTACCACTACAACCTGTGAGAGATGCACTTATCTAGCCAAACTGGAGGTAAAACTCTCTCCAACCAAGACTGAACTTGACAGTCATGAGGAGAAAGTAAACATTTTCACCACACCACACTCATCACATAGTCTCACTAAATCTACACCACCAAAATCCACACATAGTAATACAAAAACATTCACGGAGGCTCTAAATAATAATCTGTCTAAGCAACAGAGACCTCCAAAGCAGAAACGCAAGCAACCTTCATCACCCAACACAATCCAAATGACACGTAGCCCACAGACTCAGTGTGCCACACAACCACAGCCAATAAGGCAAAACAACGTACCCAACACACTAGTCCTAGGTGACTCAATAGTCAGGCACACTAATATCCCACTCACCAGGCTAAACAAGGAGAAGGTTACTGTCAGCTGCCTGTCCAGTGCCAGGATCCACCACATAACCCACGCACTCAGGTCACTCCACAACAAGTACAAATATGACTCTGTCATTTTCTATGTTGGTGAGAATGACCTGAGATGTACCTCCCTGGACTACATGAAAAGAGACATGGAAGAGCTCTTTGATCTTGTAGCCCAGGCAGGTATGACCCTAGCCCTGAGTAGCATTCTGCCATTGCCCAGAATGATACAGCAGTACAAGGACAAAATTACTGACTTCAACAATTGACTAAGCTTCTGGTGTCATTCTAAGAGGATCCAGTATCTGTCTGCTTGGGATGACATGGTCGACAGACCACAATGCTTTGCCACAGATGGCTTGCACCTGTTGCCCCTGGGATTCCAGATACTGGCTAAGGCTCTTGCTACCCCTATAGTGCCTTTTTTAGGCAAGGTTCAAATAACAAATTCACCACTATAAAAGGAACAGGCAAGCAAAAACTGAGAGTAATGCTACTCAATGCTAGAAGTCTAAATCTCAAAATGGACTCACTCAAGGCACTCCTTAAAATGGAGAACATTGATATCTGTGCAGTGACTGAGACCTGGTTCAAGGCTCCAGAGAGCACCCCTGCACTACCAGGCTATTACTCATACCACACTTTTTGGCCATGTAACCTCAACCGAAACACCAAAAGCGGAGGTGTGTCCATATTCATTAAGGATATCCACACCTCCAGGCTAGTTGCTCAGCATAAAGCATCCAAGGTTATCCAAGTGCAACTAACTCTGGGCAAAACTGCAATCCAAATTGTAGCTTGCTGCAGATCCCCCACCATGCCCCACTATTCCCACTCCTCTTTTCTTGATGTACTGAAAAATATTAGGGTTCAATCAAACACCCTAATAATGGGTGACTTCAACTACCCCACCATTAACTGGGAAAACTACTCATGTACCATCTCCTTAGCTCAACGTTTTCTGGAATTCATAAACTCCAATGCCCTGGATCAGCTTATCTACACCCCCACCAGGGGCAACAATATCCTAGACCTAGTCATTACCAACATGAGTGACTGATGTTCCACACCTGAAGTCAACTCCTCGTTAGTCCGATCCGACCATAAGCTAATCACCCTTGATAGCCACATCCCGCCCCCACCCCCCATTAAGGAAACCATGGAAAAAAATTCTCCAAAGCCAACTTCATGCTTCTTAAGACAGAAGTCGTGAACTTCATGACACCCATGCAGATGGACTATACAATTACAACTGCTGACTCCTACACAAATGCACTCTATATGCTCATACACTCGTGCATGGATCGTGCTATCCCAAACAGAACCAAGACATTATCCTCCAAAAAAAAGGAAGCCAATGTGGTGGTACCCTGCCATAAACAAACTGTACAACAGAAAGAAGAAACTGTTGCAAAAGAGAGTAAAATCCCATGAGTGGAGGAGCTCCCTGGTGTGTCTCAGTAAGAAACTGAGATCCCTTATAAGATCCTCCAAAGCTAGCTACAAAAAAATTTGCCACTAATTCTAAGGACAACCACAAAGCATTCTATAGCTATGTCAAGAATCTCAATGGCAACACCCAGATCTGCTCTGAGTTACAGCACAACGGCACGAAAATTACAGAACCAACTGATATTGCCAACATCCTGGCAGATAGGTTCAGTGCTAACTTTACCCACCCCTCACCCCCTAATAGGCCCATATCTATACAGGAAGAATGCAGAGTCCCTGTAATCACAACTACACAGGTAAAAGCTGCACTCTCTAAAGCCAAAAATACAGCATCCATAAGACCGGACAACATACCAGGCTGCGTTTTACACGAACTTCAGAATGAACTGGCTCCCCACTTAAGCACCATGTTCAGTAATAGCCTTGCATCAGGCTTTGTGCCCACTGAATGGTGCACAGCAACAGTTATCCCACTCCACAAAGGGGAAGCCACCACCGATCCCGGGAACTATCGCCCTATTAGCCTGACGAGCCTGGTCTGCAAGACCATGAAACGTATCATCATGGAACTCATAAACAAACACATTGGTAACCTCCAAACTCTGCATCCCACCCACTTTGAGTTGTGAAAGGCAGATCAAGCCTCCAGAACCTGATTGACTTTTTTGAGGCAGTCACCAAAGCCATAGATGAGGGTAAGGTGGTTCACACAGCCTATCTTGACCTCGCCAAGGCTTTCAACACCATCCCCCATTCTGGAATTATAGCTAAACTCACAACTAGGTATAAATCCCTATGTCACAAGATGGCTTGCCAACTGGCTCACTGACAGAACCCACACTGTAAAAGTTGCAGACTCCAAATCTGACCTCAAAGCAGTGACAAGTGGAGTACCACAGGATTCCATCCTGGGACCTCTCCTGTTTGGTATCTACTTCTCTGAAGTACAGGCTAACACAGAAGGCCTCTGGCTAACAAAGTTTGCAAATGACTGCAAACTAGGAGCCATAGTCAAGTCCCCAAATGATGTGGACATCCTACAGAAGGGCCTCACTGAGACAGATGCCTGGTGTCAGAGCCATGGCTTCAAGCTCAATGCCAAAAAGTGCAGTGTCATCCCCGTTGGTAAAAACTCTGTACCCATGAACTACCACATAGGCAGCAATCTACTTAACACCAAATGTGTGATAAGAGACCTTGGGAACCAGCTGGACAGTAGTCTCTCCTTTAATAGTCACATCTCCACAGTAGTCAGGAAGTCCTTCTGCATGGCACACCTCATCATAAAAGGGTTCTCATCCAAGAAAAAAGAGGTCATTGTTCCCCTCTACTCGACACTCATTAGACCCATTTAGAGTACAATGCCCCTTTTGGAATGTACCTCACAAGATATCTGCAGCAGCTGGAAAGGCCACAGAAGTACCCCACAAAGAGGATTACTGGCCTCAAACAAATGCCCTACACTGACCGCCTCAAGAAACTATCGCCTACTCCAAGGTGATCTCTGCCTAACATATAAAACTATGTCAAACCCAGAGCTGTTGGACATGCTACACCTAAAGAAATCCCAATCTCTCCAAGCTACATGCTCTAGGGACCTAAACCTTGTCACCACAATAAACAGGACATGCTGGAGGGATAGATTCCTGTCCCAGAGACTTCCCATACTCTGGAACAGGCTACCCATCTATGTCAAGCAAAGTTCTTCATTAGCACTCTTCAAGAAAAATCTTGATGAGTGGATGGGAAATAGGAAATACACCCTGGGGATCACTTCTGTGTCTCTGCTTGACAGTGGCATAGGAATGTAACTTTCTCGGGTGGCATAAGCAAGAGAACCATGTTGGCTAGGCTTACATAGGCCCTTGGGCCGATAGCCTAGTACCTACTTATGAACCTATACCCTGCATTGCATGTCTGCAGTTCATTCAAACAGTGATATTCCATTCAGTGATGCTTTCATACCTTGCATTGCATGTCTGCAGTTCATTCACACAGTGAGATTCCCATGAGTGATCCTTTCATACCTTGCATTGCATGTTTGCAGTTCATTCAAACAGTGAGATTCCCATGAGTGATCCTTTCATACCTTGCATTGCATGTCTGCAGTTCATTCAGACAGTGAGATTCCCATGAGTGATGCTTTCATAACTTGCATTGCATGTCTGCAGTTCATTCCAACACTGAGATTCCCATGAGTAATGCTTTCATATCTTGCATTGCATGTCTGCAGTTCATTCAAACAGTGAGATTCCCATGAGTGATGCTTTCATAACTTGCATTGCATGTCTGCAGTTCATTCCAACACTGAGATTCCCATGAGTAATGCTTTCATATCTTGCATTGCATGTCTGCAGTTCATTCAAACAGTGAGATTCCCATGAGTGATCCTTTCATACCTTGCATTGCATGTCTGCAATTCATTCAAACAGTGAGATTCCATGAGTGATGCTTTCATACCTTGCATTGCATGTCTGCAGTTCATTCAAACAGTGAGATTCCCATGAGTGACGCTTTCATACCTTGCATTGCATGTCTGCAGTTCATTCCAACACTGAGATTCTCATGAGTAATGCTTTCATATCTTGCATTGCATGTCTGCAGTTCATTCAAACAGTGAGATTCCCATGAGTGATTGTTTCATACCTTGCATTGCATGTCTGCAGTTCATTCAAACAGTGAGATTCCTATGAGTGTTGCTTTCAGACTTTGCATTGCATGTCTGCAATTCATTCAAGCAGTGAGATTCCCATGAGAGATGCTTTCATACCATGCACTGCATTTCTGCAGTTCTTTCAAACAGTGAGATTCCCATGAGTGATGCTGTCTTACCTTGCATTGCATGTCTGCAGTTCATTCAAACAGTGAGATTCCCTTGAGTGATGCTTTCATATCCTGCATTGCATGTCTGCAGTTTATTCAAACAGTGAGATTCCCATGAGTGATGCTTTCATACCTTGCATTGCATATATGCAGTTCATTCATATAGAGAGATTCCCATGAGTGATGCTTTCATACCTTGCATTGCATGTCTGCAGTTCATTCAGTGAGATTCCCATGAGTGATGCGCTCATACCTTACATTGCATGTCTGCAGTTCATTTCTGATGCTACTGTCTGCAGCATTATCACCATTCTGTTACGCATCCATTCATTTCATTCTGACCTGATCAACATTCATGGTTTCTTGAATTTCTGAGTCCCTTATTTTCTTTTCCAGTGGTTCTAAATATAATGCAAATAGTAAAGGGGAGAGAGGACACCTCAGCCTGGTTCCTCAGCTCAAGCAGTGATTATCACAGCGGACCCCTGCCCCTTTTTGTTTTCACCTCAGATCCCTCATATGTTCTCCTAATCAACCTTACAGTTTTATCAGGGAATGAAAGTGCTTTATTGCTCTACTTCTAAAGTCCCAGCCTACTATGTCAAATGCTTTCTCTGCATCAAGACCAACAACAGTGGTATTTTCTTACATTCTGCTTCCTTCTTGATCATCAGTGTTCTGTGAATGTTGTCAAATGTGTCCCACCCCTCCATAAACCACATTAGTCCATATCTATCAATTATTGACATCCTTTTGCTATTCTTTTAGCCATTATAAACATAAACAGTTTGTAATCATGGTTTATTATGGAAATGGGCCTGTATGAAGCTGGATCTGATGCATCTTTACCTTCTTTAGGTATTACAGCTACCACTGCTTTCTTCCAGGATGTTGGTACTTCTCCACCTGTTATAATATTGTTAAACAAAACCTTCCAGATCTTTATCTGTTTTTCCTTTCAAACTTCTATACTTCCAGAGGAATACCATCTATTCCTGGGGACTTTCCTGTAGATTGGTAATACATTACCATTGTTACCTCATCTCCTCCTATCCTAACTGCTCACCTAGCACTTACCTATGAATTGGAGAAGATTTCTGGATAATGAATTCAGTGTGAGACTAAGGTAAAAACGCCCCCCCCCCCCCAGTATCTTAATAAACATGACCTACAGTTTACCTAAAGCTATTTTTTTTTCATTGGGAAAAGTTTTCTTTTTTTTAAGGCTCTCCCAAATCATGTTGCATGTGAAAAAAGTATAGTGTAAGCCAACAGTGATGCTTCATGTAGTGAGAGGTGGTCAGACATGCCACACTGCCTAAAATCATTAATTATTTCTTAATTATCCACCTAGCCTCATTGCAGAGGCATAGTAGATTTGGAGCTTATCCTGAACAGGGTTCCAATGAACTGCCAAGCACATGGACACACAATACAGTAAGAGCAAGTGAAGAAGTGTAATTTCACCACACATTATGTCTTTGGATATGGGAAGAAATGCAGTATCAAAATTCACAGGCGAATTGTAAAGATTCAAACAAAGTGCTGATGTTTAGAAGTGTTGATTACTTCATGACTGTGCTTTTTTGGATATAAATTAGCATGTAGCTAATATGAAGATTCTGTTCCTCCAGAATAAGCTAAGTAAAATACTGTTTTCATTCATAATCCCATGACACAGGTGTGACACCCCAGCACTAGTCCAGTAATCAAGGAGCCTCAATCCTCACCACTGGCAACAGTGGGGAAAATACCCACTGGGAGGATGACAAGTACACACACAGTAAAGTCCAATTTCCCTTAAGAGCACATACAGACCACAGTCAGTCTAGGGGTGGTTTCTCCCTCTTTCTCCATTTGCCCAGTAAGACTCCTCACTGGTTCAGCTATAGAGATGAGACCTCAGCTGAGTGGCCAAGCCAAGACCTCCAGCACCCTCTCTGTCTGGGTCACTATTAATTTGATGAAACTTTAGCTTGTCACACTACAAAAGATCGACAGCTAAAGAACAAAATTTTCAAACCACGAATGATCAGCTAAGCAAATGTTTTCCCACGGAAAGAATTCATTTGGCCGTTACACAAAACAAAAACCTTTCAACCTGAATTAAGTGGGGGGGTTCACCCCCACACCCCCCAAACTAAAGATACTAACTCCGCAATTGCACCACATTGGGGAAAGGGCAAATTCCTGTTCATGGCCAAGCAAATTCTATCCATGGGAAAAAAAATTGCTTAGCTGATTGTTCGTGGTTTGGACATTTCGATCTTTAGCTGTCAATCTTTTGTAGTTTGACAAATTAAGTTTCGTCAAATTAATAGGGACCCCTCTGTCCAACCAGTGCTTTGTGTCCCTGCCAAGTAGCTGACACACACTCTTTGAGATTTGATTTATATACAAATACACAAACACACCTGGGAAGGACTGGCACAGGTTTTACTAGCTATGCCCTCTTCTGCCCAGACTATAAGGTAGTTTTCACCACCACCAGCCACTACTTAGCAGCTGCTTTAAGGCCCAGAGCAAACAGTGGCCAATCTTACTGTGTAGTGTTACTGTTAATCCAAATGTTAGTTTGATCAGGAGCAATGCTATTAGTAGTGGCCTGCACAATGTCACCAAATAGATATGCAAGTACTCTGTGAGCTTAAATATCTTTAAACAGACCATCCACAACTGAAAAGTTCAAATATATTTAATAATAAATAAAATAGCAAGATAATACTAAATATGTATTCACAGTGACTTCAGAGTTCAAAAATCACAGGAAATATTTAAAACAACATTGCAGGACAATCTCAAATACTGAGAATACCGAAACTAATCTTTACTATGTTCCTAACTGAATCTAAGAAAAACTTGCTTGCAGCAAGGTGAGTGGATGTTTCCAGGTCAAATTCAAGATAGAAAAAGCCTTGTCTCTCTCTTTCTCTCTCTCTCTCTCTCTCAGAGAGTTCTTAAATTAATATTTCAAACATTGCTGTTGGGATACTTGAAGCATGACATCACTTTTTGTCACCTGACATCAGTTTCCAAGCTAAACCCCCATTGTTAGAAACTACTAGCATTTAGCATCTCCCTGTGAAAACACATAAACAAGGACCATTCTTAAATCTTTCCAGCTGTTAGAAGACATAAAACATTACAACACAATGCAGAAGGCTCCCTAGTTTTAGACATCCTGTCTCTTTGCTGCATTGAAACTAACTTTTATTGCACAATTAGAAAACAATTTAATTTCAACTATTTTCTTGAAGTTTTGCAAGTTAACCCTCTGTGTTCTAGTTCCCACTGTTAAAACATACATTTACACAGGTACAATAGTTTATATACATTTCTGTTCCTTTCCGGTAGAGTACACTGTGGACACATATTTAAGTTCAGTACTTTACACACACTTCTTTATCAGCATCTTGATATACAGACAACATACAGTTCTAATATAGTAGTAACACAAGCAATTGCATCCTGCTGATATTCACAAATAACATATAACCATTTACAAAATTCCAGACAGCTGTATCTCCCTCTGTCAAACTTCCATATAAATTATATGAATATTCACAAATGACATATAATTATTTACAAAATTATAGATAGCTAAGCTGACAATGTGACAGCAGGTATAGCATGCTCAATAAGTGATCTAAAGCAGGCTTTAGCACTTCATCGATGCCAAATGAAACATTTCCTCCAGTAATCCATTTAGCAGTTTGTCCTTGCCAGTACAAGAACTTCACTGACACAGGATGAAACATTTCCCCAAATGATCACTTGAATAGTTTGTCCATGTCTCCCTAATCAGTCAACTGTCATCAAATGGAACACTTCCCCCAATGATCCCAGGACAAGCACCTTTATGAAGATCAGATGAACCACTTCTCCCAAATACACATTCAGTAGTTTGTCCATGTAGGCCCAAGCACTTCACAAATGTCAAATAAAATATTTCCCTCCATGATCCATTTCATAGTTTGTCCATGCCTGCAAAAGCACTTCACTGATACCAAATGAAACATTTCCCCCAATGACCCCCTCAGTAGCTTGTCCATGCCTGCACAAGAACTTCACAGACACCAAATGAAACATTCCCACCCAATGATCTCTTCAGTAGTTTCTCCATGTGTGTCCATAAACTTCACTGACACTAAAAGGAATATTTCCTCCAAACAATCCCTTCAGTAAGTTGTCTGTGTCTGTACAAACATATCACTGACACCAAATGAAACATTTCCCACCAAAATGTCTGCACAAAGACTTCAGTGATGACAGAATAACATTTCCTCAAATGAACCCGTCTGTAGTTGGTCCATTATTACTGAAGTCATTTCCTGGTACCAAATAAAACATTTCCCTCAACAATCATTTCAGTAGTATGTCCATGTCTGTACAAACACTTTTACTGACACCAAAAGAAACATTTCCCCATGACCTTTTCAGTAGTTTGCCCATATCTGTACAAGTACTTCACTAACACCAAATCAAACTTCCCTCCAGGGATCCTTTCAGTAATTTATCAATGTATGCACAAACACTTCTATGACACCAAATGGAAGATTCCCACCCAATGATTCCTTCAGTAGTTTCTCCATGTATGCACAGTCACTTCTACGACACCAAATGGGACATTCCAACCCAGTGATTCCTTCAGTAGTTTCTCCATGTATGCACAGTCACTTCTACGACACCAAATGGGACATTCCAACCCAGTGATTCCTTCAGTAGTTTCTCCATGTTTGCACAGTCACTTCTATGACACCAAATGGAACATTCCAACCCAGTGATTCCTTCAGTAGTTTCTCCATGTTTGCACAGTCAATTCTACGACACCAAATGGAACATTCCAACCCAATGATTCCTTCAGTAGTTTCTCCATGTATGCACAGTCACTTCTACGACACCAAATGGAACATTCCAACCCAATGATTCCTTCAGTAGTTTCTCCATGTTTGCAGTCACTTCTATGACACCAAATGGAACATTCCAACCCAATGATTCCTTCAGTAGTTTCTCCATGTTTGCACAGTCACTTCCATGACACCAAATAGAACATTCCAACCCAATGATTCCTTCAGTAGTTTCTCCATGTATGCACACACACGTCAATGATGCCAAATGAAACAATTCCCCCAAAGATACCTTCAATAGTTTGTTCATGTCAGCCAAAGCACTTCACTGACATCAAATGGAACATTCCCCCAATGATCCCTTTAGCTAAGAGGTTGACAGGTGTGCAGGCCTCTTAACTGCTGCTGCCACTGCTGGATCAATCTTACCCCCCCACCCCCAAAACACAGTTGGTGATCAAAACAAGCATTCTAACACAAATCCTGTTGTTCAACCAACTTTGCAATTTCTATCTTGAGCTAATAGGTCAAGAGGTATGCAAACTGCTGCCACTGTTCAACTGCTTTCACTCTTTACATTTACACACACACACACACACACACACACACACACACACACACACACACACACACAGACACACACACACAGACACACACACATGCATACATGCAGACACCAACACACACACATGCACACACACACACACACACACACACACACACACACACACACACACACACACACACACACACACACACTTTACCAGGGTTTTTTTTTGTTTGTTTGTTTTTTTACTTTTACACTGTAACAAAAGTTTGTCTGAGTCTAGGTATACTGACCTCTGGAACATTTCAGCAGCATAAGGGGATGCTATTGGAGTATCCCAGGCAGTTGCCATTTAAATTCTCTTGCATTTCCTGGCAGCAATGTGCACCAAGGTGGATGATTACATCCACTTCCTAGCAACAGTCATGGATTAAAGAACTGGCTAGCAACAATTCTGTACTATAGCCAATTTCCCCTGTATCCTTGGTACAATAAACTGCACCCACTTTCCATTTAAAAGACCTGCTGTACCTGATGCAGAACTATACATCAAAATAAAGGAGTGTCAGGTGGTGTGGTCAGCAGATCCCTCATTATTAATATCATGGTAACACACTCTGTTAGTATCCATGATGCTGCAATATGAAGGGAAAGTGGTCTGGGGGCTGTTTTCCAGCAGGATGAAATACCTGAGGGACTAGTCAGTAAGTACAGGACCACAACTATGATGTAATCAGAATCCACACCTGTTAACAATAAGCATGAGGGCAACATATGTCCTGGTGGTATGAACTGAAGCCAGTAACACTGTTATGTCATCTGGGGAGGCAAGAGTGACCCGCTTGTAGTGGCATTCCTCGCCCTCTCATAGCAGCAGTCTGTAGGCTGCACTGAGGATCGTGCCAGAGTAACATTACTGACAGGCCTCACTGGATATGCTGTGACTGGCCAAAGCATTGATCATGTTTGGAATGCCTGTTCACATGTCATTCCTCCAGACAGTATTGCCCGTCCATCCAAGAAGACTGCAATCATGCTGTGGAAGAACCTCGATTATAACTTCATTCTCTCTCTCTGTGCAAGAAATTGTCTTCCCTAATTCTGACTGACATCTGGAAGACAATGTCATATGCAAATGTTATACTTTATATGGAGGCTTGCATAGTGACATGATGAAATTATAAGCATATGACAATTGACTATTTCACCTCTCATTTTCAATGCAAAGCTGTGCTAAACTGTTTCATTTGTATTATTGTTATGAACAGATAATCAGAATGCATATGAAAAAATGTCTGAATATGTAATATATAAGAAGTAACATCATCACAATACACATGCACAATCCATTAAAACATTGCATAGGTCACATGTGGTATTTGAACACATGGCAGTGGATATCATAACAAGTAAGGGACAACCACGCAACCAAAGTGCCATAGTAATGGTGTTCCACAGTTACATGCACTTCCAAACAAAATGAGCATGTGTACTTCAAGGATGTCAGGTGCCTGCTGTATACAACTACAGTCAGTGATACACATCATAACAAATGTTACTGTCATAATGTCAAAGGAAAAAACTTCAAAGACCAATACACGTAAGGTTCAGTTAAGGCACATTTAATAACTTGCTGCAAGGAGACAAAAACATGCAAATACAAGGATTTGTCTAACTACTAACAGGAAGTATGCTTATTCTTATACTGTTTTACAAGACATGGCCTTCTAAGGCTGACGTAATCAAACACAACTTTTAGCATTGTTCTACAGCAGATGTTACTCAGATTTTCTGCTGACATGACTAGATTTGTGAGAAACATTTGAGAAAAACAACTTGGCCTTGGTGGGCACTAATCCGTTTACAGGCTTCTATTGTACAGTTTTACATTTCAAGGTACTCTTCTAACTCAGATACAAGCAAATGCTGATTGCAGTTCATATTTTCAAGCAGGCTTTGTCCTAATTATCTATAGCTTCTACAGCTGTGTATTTTCTCACAGCACAAGTGGAACTCCTTGTCTAAGTTTCATACAAGTAGTATTGTTCTATTCATTATTTTCCTAACATAAGCAGGAATCATCTGCTTCTCAGTAAATTTCCAAGGCACAAGCAAGATTTTAGCTAACAATACAAGGTCAGAAAGCATCTGCAGTTTGTACAGATTTATGCAGTATGAAATAGAATAAATGTGTTAACCCTTTTCAAGCTCTAAATGCACTAAGCATATTACTAATACACACATTAATACATATTTTTCTGACATTTCCCCCTATTAATACTTTTATTCTACTTTCAAAATAAGCATAAACAGTTTGTTTTCTTCTCCTAACCTCTTCCACTCAGGATTTGTAGTTAAGAGAGTCATTCAGTTTAAACGTATGAAAGCATTTTCAATCTTTTAACAGTTCTTCTAACTCAGTACTTTGATATAAGGTTTCAGAAACTGATATGTCTATAAAATCTTTAATCAGTCTTTTCATACAGGGGATACCACAACAAACACATACTCCCAGTAGGAGCATTCCTACACAAATGGCAATCAGGATGTTCATTAGGATGGTACCCCACCCCCCAAACCATTTCTGGAAAAAGTCTGTCAGTGGGTTTGGGCCTGGTTTGGTCATGGCCGACACTTGCTGAATTACCCCAAGATGATTGTCTATCTCGTGTTTATGTTCAGGAATATACGAACAGCATTCTTCTTGGATTAAAGCGCAAGTACCACCTCTTGCCGCTAGGGTTAAGTCGAGAGCCATGCAGTTTTGAAGCACTACAGTTCTCATAGCATTCAGTTCATCAGTCACCAATTCGAGAGTGGAAAAAGTTGCATTACTCATTACTTTGAGAAGTTTTAACAGTTTTTTCAGCTCCCAGATCGATTTCACTGCTCCATATGCTGGTAATATGCCTGCCCACGATATAACGCTATCACTCAAGTCCATATGTGTCAGTCCTTTGCCTATAGAATGATGGTCTTTCCAACGCACATCGATTTGTCCCACTGGATTTACAAGTTTCTTGATGACCTCTCGGACATTTCGAATTTTCCCTTGAGGCAAAACTGCAGTGTGTCGTATGGCTGGAACCAGGTAACCCAAAAAACAACTGCCGGACCAATTATCAGGTAACCATTTGTATGCCTTTCTGCCACACACAAAATAACAGTCCTCTACTTTAGTAGTAACCTTGCTATGAATATACACTCGCCCTGCATGAAACATTTTTCTATCAATTATAGACAGTTGTTTATAAAGAACAGAATTGTGTTTTACTTCATCAATTGTTTTGTGCATCAATCCAAGAAATGAATCATAGTTTGTATTACAATAAAGATCTACATTGTTACCTTTAGTGTAACATTTAAAAGGAACAGTCACATTGCAATTGCTCCAACCCACCTGAACAGTATAATTTTTATAAAATCACACAGTTCCCTCTTGTGGAACAGAGAAGTGCAATGCTATTTTATCTTGTGATGTAATGGTCAAGGTATCATAAATCAAGTTCTCCCAGGTCTCATTGACCCCTAGGGGGACTGTAGTCATTAATAACCCCCCGTATGCTGTCGGCAAAGCTGTGCAAATCGAGCAATTCGAAACATTGAAAGTCTCAGCATACACATATTTAATTGCCTGGTAAGTGTTAAAGTTTGGATGCCAGTCTATGAGTAATGCTACACGTTTATTCAGTTCAGTCTGTGTGGCTGGGAAAAGGAAAGGCCACAACAAAAAGATTATTGTCACTAGTACAGTTAACAGAATGATTATGGAATACTTCTGAGGAAAGGGTTGTTCTGCATTCCTGTTTCTTCTGGACTCTATCATTTTTACTCTTGGCATGTGACAAGATTTTTATCCAGTTCAAAGTTTTTGACTAATTTACAGTGCGTCAGGTGGATCCAGGAGGTGCGCTCCACAATTTTGACTGCAGTGGGTGTCGACAGAAGCACTTGATATGGAGCTTCCCACTTTGGTGATGCCCAGTTCTTTTTCTTTACTGTCTTCACCCAGATCCAGGCTCCAGGGGGCACTGCCACTTCTGACGGTCTGGTTCATTCTTTATCTGAAACAGAATTTGACTGCAACAAATGTTTAGAATTTAACAGGTTTCGCATATACTCAGCTAATGTACTTGTCAGCTTCCTGGTCTGCGGGCATGAGAGATTTCCACTGAGGTATATAATAAGCCCTTCCAAATAATTTTTCAAAAGGAGTCAATCCTTTTGCATTTGGAACAGTTCTTATGCTCAACAGTGCCAGGGGCAGACAGTACACCCAATTTCTCTGTGTTTCTACTATTAACTTCCTTAGCTTACTTTTTAAAATCCCATTATGCCTCTCTACTAGCCCTGCAGATTGTGGGTGATACGCACAATGATTTTTTAAAGAAATACCAAAATGTCTACTTAACTGTTGTATGGTCTGGTTTACAAAGTGTGTGCCGTTGTCACTGTAGATCCTTTCCGGAATGCCGAATCTAGGGATGATTTCTTTAACAAGAACTTTGGCCACAGTTGCAGCATCTGGATTTTTAGTCGGAAAGGCTTCCACCCATCTGGAAAACATATCTACAATGACAAGACAATACTTCTTATTTTCACATTTATTCAATTCTATGAAATCCATACAGATAGTATGAAACCGGTACGGTGGTGTAGGGAAACTCCCTTGCTTGGGCTTTAATGCCCCTTGTGCATGATGTTTATTACAAACGTGGCATACCGAGCAGAATTTTTTAGAGTAGTTTGAGAATCCATATGTCGTGAACACTTGGTACACCAGCTGTACCATCCCCCCTGTTGAGACATGGCACTGCCCATGGCTCAACAAAGCTGCATATCTAAACAAATTTAATGGCAATATTGGTTTCCCTTCTTTAGAGATGTACAGCCCCTTTTCGAGAATTGCTCCTCGTTTTACCCATCTTTGTTTTTCAGCTTGCGTAGTAAGTGTCTGGATTGTCTTTAACATTTCTAAGTCTAAAATCTCAGAGGGTTGTAATTCCTCATTCAAAAGAAATACTTCTGAAGCTGCCTGCTTTGCAGCTGTATCAGCTCTCACATTACCTTTTGAAATCCTGTCCTGTTGCTTGGTATGAGCTGTGCATTTACAAATAGCTACTTTCTGAGGTAACTGAATAGATTCTAAAAGATCTAAAATAAACTGTGCATGATTGATTGGTTTGCCAGTAGATGTTATCATTCCTCGATTTTTCCACTGTTGCGCAAAAACATGTACAGTAGAAAAAGCGTACTGGCTGTCAGTAAAAATGTTCACACATTTACCCTTTGCTAAGGTACATGCCCGTGTCAAGGCAATCAATTCTGCTGTCTGTGCAGATAAATTATGTGGTAAAGATTTCACTTCTATAATGTCAGTATCAGAAACTACTGCATATCCTACTAGGTTCTGTCCTGCAGGACCCCTTTTGCATGAGCCATCCACATAGTATGTCACCTCGGTATTATCCAAGGGAACATCCATAAGATCTTTTCTAGGCAGTGTCTTTTGCTCAATCACCTGTAGGCAGCTGTGTGGTGTGCCATCTGCAGGGGTTTGGAGCAAGGTAGAAGGGTTCAAAGTCGTACATCGCTCAATTGTCATATGAGGTTGTCTCAACAATATAGTCATACAGGAAAGGTACCTAGCAGGGGAAAGATATGCTACCTTCTCTTTCAGTAAAATAATCGCGACTGCATGAGGCACTCTCAATGTGAGAGGGTGGAACAAAACTACTGTGGCCGAAGCCTGTACTGCCATTGCAGCTGCAACTACTGCTTGTACACAGTGAGGTAAAGACCGTGCCACTGGGTCCAGTTGTGATGAATAATAAGCAATAGGGCGTTGCTTGTCCCACATGCTGCTGTGTTAACACTGATGACATATAACCTTGCTTACAATCTACAGTTTGGAAAAAAACGTTTGTGGTACTTTCCAAGTTCCAGTAATCAGAGAAAATCCACAAAATTGTTAAAATACCCTGGAGGGTGAAAACAAGGTCCAAATGAACAAGCTGTGATAGTTTGAACGCAATTTTTAATAAAAAACAAAAGCGTTTTCGCTACATCAGAACTGAATTTTCAAATAATACTGCCAAATTTCAAATATATAGTCACGTCCTTTTACGTCAACTAATTAGTTAAAACCTTAAAGGTACACAGTGGAAATATATCCATAGTCCATGTACTATATATATAAAAAAAAATTATTTGGATTAATAATACTGACAACTTGAACTTTGAAGTCTTGCAGGAACTACCGGTCATGGGTGTACAGCGGACAACAGTAAGTGGCAATTCGATTACTGATAACTTAAAATCTTTTGATTTAAAACTTGTAAAACTTAAGAAATTGCAACTGGAGGTAAACTACTTTCGGCAATGTTCTACAGAGAAAATAATACCGAAAGGCTTAAGGTCTAACTTTTGTCCAACTGGCTTATTCGTTGATGTTGACTTTTATAAAGATTTAGCTCTACTTTTTGACAACCAGGGCCTTCAACTGCATGAGTTAATGATCAAACATTACAATATCCAAATCAACAAGTTGATTAACAAAGTCAACGAACTTGACAACTTGTTGAAAAAAGACTTGAACTTTGAAAGATACAAGTACGACTATACCCGTATTTTCACGAGTATAGACTCTCTAGTATACAAGTTGAAGTTGAATAAAAATAAAAAATTGTCAGGGGATAGGCTTTCCTATAGAGACAATAATGCCTATGTTAAATTAAGACCTCCAACTATAAGCTCTTTCGTTAACTTAGACCATTCGAGCAACGAAAGGGCATATTTACCTTCAACATCAAACATGCAAGATTTCGAGTTGGTTGAAGATGGTACTGATAATTTTGTACAAGTCCCTAGATGAAGTAATAGAATAAGGGCAAACAACAACAAGAATGGCCCTCAACATCACGGGAACAATAACTATCACAACTACAACAGCAGCGCAAATAATGGCCATTTTTTAGGGGCACGGAACTCGAAGTTCCAACAGAAAAACAAGAACAATTTTCGGAATTAGAAGTTCCTTCTGATAACAACAACAGTTCCCTATATAACAACAAATTAAAATTACTAACTAACCAGAAGGGTGACTTTACCATCTACAATTTTTCAAGTATTTCTTTAGACCCTTGTTTGATCGAATTGTTAGCACTTGGGAACACATTTGTTCCAACAAAGAGATGTAACATAGCAAAAACACTAATTGATTTGAAATGTTATGTTCGAAAGTTAAATCTTGACTTTGTTTTTAATAACAAGGATTCTGAGAATGTAACTATGCTGAAATTAGCCAGTACTTTTAATCCGCCTTTACATGCTGTTTTAGCACTTTTTGAGAGTGCATGTGAGTTGGATATCCACCACATGCACCAATCTGATACATTTTTGAATAAACAACTGAAACATAATGTCACTGATGAACAATTAACAAGTCTTAAACTTTTATGTTCTTCAGCAGTCTGGGTGGTTAAACCGGACAAAGGCGGTGGGTTGGTCATATTTGACAACCACACGTATATAGAAAAAATGGAACTGGTCTTAAATAGTTCTGTATATACTATTTCATCATTGAATGAAATGAACATATCACAGTCTAGAATCAGGGGTTACTTTAAGGATTTATTCATTAACAGGAAAATTGATTTAGACACTTACAACTACATAGACATTCCTATGCCAAAAAATCCAGTAATTTTTGGCATCCCGAAAATTCACAAGGATATGTTTAATCCACCATTTCGTGCTTTAATAGACAGTCGTCTATCTATAACATACCCTTGTGCACAACTAGTTGAAACTATTTTGACTAAATATTTGAAACTTATACCGGGCATTTGTAAAGATTCATGGACTTTCCTTCAAAATATGTGTAACATAGAATTTGATAGTTCATTTAATTTCCTGATGATTGACGTGGTGGATTTATATACATCTATACCACACTTAGAAGCAGTAGAATGGATTTCCTTGATGTTGATTGACCTAAAAGCTACACAAAGTGAGATAGACATAGTATCAGAACTATTGGATATTATTTTAACATCAAATTATTTCACTTTCAATGGCAAATTTTATTTACAAAAACAGGGTATAGCGATGGGGTCACCATGCGGTGCCAGCGTCGCTAACCTCTTTATGGCATATTGGGAGAATAAGTACATATTTTGTAATAACAGTATTATGGACAATATTAAATATTACACAAGGTACCTTGATGATGTTTTCATTTTATTTAAAGGGAACATAGAATCAGCTACATCATTGATTGATTCCCTTAATAATACTACATCATTTTTAAATTTCACATTTAATTTTTCAGAAACTGAGATCGATTACTTAGATGTGAAATTATACAAAGATTTAATAAATTTAGAATACTTTTCTACCATACACAGGAAATCAACATACTGCAATTCTTTCTTACACTTCAACAGTGCACACCCTTACAAGCAAAAAAGAGCCATTATTAAGGGTCAAATAATAAGAGCTGCTAGGATGTGCAGTCGGGAAATAGCTTTTTTGAACGAATGTAATAACTTGAAGGAAATGTTCATGAACAGAGATTATCCACTGTCTATGTTTATTGAACTAATGGACGAAATCAATTTTAAACGTTCAAAAGGTTTTTATTCTCCCCTTTTAAGACATAACAACTTAGAAATACAGGTTGAGATTACCAACACATTAACAGGACAGAGTAACCTTGAGGAGAGAAACAATTCCAATTTAGTTAATGTGGAAACAAACAAACGTTTCCAGACTAGTTTTATCTCGACTTTTAACATCAATTCTTGGGATATACAACACATTCTAACTAAGAACTGGTACTATATATTGAATAACGAAGAACTATTTGAAAAACTTGGAGATAGACCAAAATTTGTGTATAAACGAGGATGTAACTTAAAAGCAATATTAGAAAGGAATAATGTATCTAACAGTACTACAAGATTAAAAGGGTGTTTTCAGTGTGGGTTTTATAGGTTCATAGGTTCATAGGTTCATACTAGGCTATCTGCCCGAGGGCATTTACAAGCCTAGCCCATCGTTTTGTGGCTTAGGCCACCCCTTTAGTATGGGGAACTATACCCATTATTTTTCTGTGCCTCTGTCGAGCAGTGACACTGAGGTAATCCCTGAGGTATATCTGCGATCTCCCATCCATTGGTCAAGATTTCTCTTGAACAAGGCCAGCGAGGTGCTCTGCCTCACATGTACCGGGATTTTGTTCCACAGCATAGGAGTCTTTGGGTGATGAATCTATCCCTCCAGCACGTCCTATTAATAGCCGTGACAAGTTGTAAGTCTCCCGCCCTTGTGGCTCTGGTGGATCTAGATGTGTTGAGGTGAAGCATATTCATCAAATCTGGGTTTGACATGGCCTTGTATGTTAGGCAAAGGTCACCTCTGAGCAAGCGGTAGCGACTGAATAGAGCTGGAGTTCTTTCAGTCGGGCAGCATAGGACAGATTTTGAGACCCTTTATCCTTTTGGTGAGGAACTTTTGTGGCCTCTCCAGCTGCTGCAAGTGTCGGGTCAGATACATTCGAATGGGGCATTGTACTCAATCATTGGTCTGATGAGTGATGAGTAAAGGGAGACTATGACCTCCCTTGATCTAGATGAGAATCCCTTCATGATAAGGTGGGCAATGTAGAAGGTCTTCCTAACTACTTTAGCTACATGGGTGTCGAATGACAGACTACTATCAACCTGGGTCCCCAGGTCCCTGATAACTTCTTCTGTGCTCAGTGGATTGCCACCTATTTGGTAGCTAGGGGTAACCTTGTTTTTCGAAGGGTATGACTATGCATTTTTGGCATTTAACTTTAGGCCGTGGCTCTGGCACCAGTTATCCGTTTCTGTGAGACCCTTCTGAAGGATATCTGTGTCAGATGTGTTTTCTACTATGGCCCAGTTTGCAGTCATCTGCAAACTTTGTCAGCCATAACCCTCCTGTGTTTGCTTGTACTTGGAAAAGTAGATGCCAAACAAGAGTGGGCCCAGGACTGAGCCCTGTGGGACACCACTTGTGACAGGCTTTGAGTCTGACATGGCGCCAGCAGCTCTGACCCTGTGGGTTCTGTCACTCAGCCAGTTTGCAACCCATCTTGTGATGTATGGGTTGACATTTAAGCTGATGAGTTTTTCAATGATACCCGAATGGGGTATTGTATCGAAGGCCTTAGCCAGATCGAGGTAGGCTGTATGGACTGCCTTTCCCTCATCAATGGCTTTGGTGACTGTTTCGAAAAAGTCAACCAAGTTTAAAAGGCATGATCTGCCTTTGACAAAGCCAAACTGAGTTGGATCCAAAGTCTGCAAATTCCCTATGTCTTTATTTATGAGGTCCATTATGATCCTCTCCATGGCTTTGCAGATAAGGCTTGTCAAGCTAATGGGCGGTAATTTCCAGGGTCGGTGGAGGCACCGCTTTGTGAAGTGGTACCACAGTTGCAGTGCGCCACTCCTGGGTGTATCCAGAGGTAAGACTTTGATTAAACAGCTGTCCTAGCTGTGGGTTTAATTCCTCATTGAGTTCATGGAGCACACAGCCGGGGACACCATCAGGTCCCATGGATGCTGTGATTTTTGCATTGGAGAAAGCAGTTCTCACTTGGGCGCTGGAGATGTTTGGGGGCTGCAATCGTTTGGTATAGATATCTCTCCTTTTGGGGAGGGGAGAAGTTTGCACTGAACCTGTCAGCCAGTATGTTGGCAATGTCTGTAGGATCAGTAATCTTCACATCATTTTGAACTAGCTCTGAGCATATCTGGGAGTTTCCTCCCAGGTTTCTAACATAGCTAAAGAAGGCCTTATGATTGTCTTTTGAGTCTTTAGCTATTTTTCTCTCGAAATTTGCTTTGGATGATTTTATGAGAGCTCTTAGTTTTTACTTATAGTGATCAAGGGTGTCTTACCTTTTAAGGATTTTGCTCTATCTTGTAGTAGCTTCCTCCTTTTGTTGTAGAGTTTGTTTATGGCTGGGGTCCACCAGACTGGATGCTTGCCTTTGGTACAAAGAGTCTTTGTTTTGCTTGGGATTGCCTTATCCATGCAGTCCTGCAGGTGCTGGTAGAAGGCATTTGTAAGTGATTCAGCGGCTTGAGTACTGTTTTCCTCCGGCTCGGGGTCCTTAAAGGAGACCACACTAGTCTTTAGAAGTGTGAAGTCGGCTTTTGAGAAGTTCTTTACTGTGGTCTTTTTATTTCAGGTGGGGGTGGGATGAGGACCTCCAGCGAGATTAGTTTGTGGTCTGATCTCACCAGTGAGGGGTACACCTCCGGTGTTGAACATTGTGCTCCCATGTTCGTGATGATGAGATCAAGTATGTTATCTCCTCTTGTGGGGATGGTGACTAGTTGTTCCATGGCATTTGAGTTTATGAATTCCAGGAACTTTTGGGCTAGGGTGTTTGGGCTTGAGTAGTGTTCCCAGTCTATATTAGGGTAATTGAAGTCACCTAGTATGATGGTGTTTGGTGATACATTTATCCCCTCTAGTGTTTTCAGGAAGGCCATGTGAGGTTCCTGAGTTTGTGAGGGTGGCCTGTAACATGCTACAATTTGCAGAGCAGTCTTGCCTATGGTTAATTGCACCTGGATGGTCTCCGATGCATCGTGAAGTGAAAGTCTTGAACTCCTTTCTGATCAGGAATAGGAAATACTACATTCATCACAGACTCAACTGCAAATCCAAATCTATAGTTTACTTGGCCCAGTGTAATTGCTGTGAGGCATTCTGTATTGGCAAAACCGATCGTAGATTCCAGGACAGACTCTACGAACATTTGTATGCAATCAGAAAAAACAAAACAGAGAATGCCCTAGCGAAACACTGTACAAAAAATCCAGGCCATAGTTTTTACTTTGTAGCTATAGATGAGGTCTCACATTCTATAAGAGGTGGACCAGTTTCTTTATTGCTTGAAACCTGCGAGTTAGAATAGCAGTTGATGTTAAACTCTTTTAGTTTTCCGGGTCTGAATGATCATTGTAACATCTCCTGCATTTTAAAAATGAGAAATTACAGAAGATAAAATCTGTACTTTGTAAATTTGGAACGTTAGTTTATCATACTGTTTTATAAGTATGAAGAAAACTAAAGCCATTTTTGTATTATTATTTTTGTACTTTCATTATATATATAGTTTCCTTACTGCTGATATTAAGTATTTCCAACTTTTAAGATTTGGTTAGACATTGCAATACTAACAGTTGAATATATTGTTCACACTTTTTAGATTAACAGCTTTGTTTTGGTGGTATGAGTGTTGGTTATTGAATTGTTAACTATATACCATACACTGTATACTAAAAATATAAAAAACAAAGCTTAAAATGTTTTGCAATACTTACTAATGTGGGGTGCTACTTTTTAAATATGAGACAATGTTTACTTTTATGTCGTTTTTTTTTTATATATAGTACATGGACTATGGATATATTTCCACTGTGTACCTTTAAGGTTTTAACTAATTAGTTGACGTAAAAGGACGTGACTATATATTTGAAATTTGGCGGTACTATTTGAAAATTCAGTTCTGATGAAGCTACAGCTGCATCTGTAGTGAAAACGCTTTTGTTTTTTATTAAAAATTGCATTCAAACTATCACAGCTTGTTCATTTGGACCTTGTTTTCACCCTCCAGGGTATTTTAACAATTTCGTGGATTTTCTCTGATTACTGGAACTTGGGAGCAGCCGTTTTTGTACCTTTTTAGTTTTTCTTGTTCCAGTTTGTTTCCTTGTTTGTGGTAGTTTGGTAATCCCAAAACTAATGAGGACGCGATTAACTGTTTCAGTTTGCAGAAATCAAATTCTGCTTCTGGTGTCCATTGTAACAAATCCTGTGCTGCCTATGGCTTTTTATAAATCAGGTTAGTCAGCGGTGCAGATTCCAAGGCATATTTTGGAATCCAGCTCCGACAAAAATTAGTCGTACCCAGGAAGGACATCATTTCCTTCTTGGTAGTGGGTTTTGGTGCTTGCAAAATCGCTATTTTTCTGTCCTCATCTAATGTCCTACCCTCCTTGGATATTACATATCCTAGGTATTTAACTTGTTTTTTCCAAAGCTGCAGTTTAGTTTTGTTTACTTTATGTCCTTCAGTGGCCAAAAATTGTAATAGCGCTATGGTATCTTCTTTACAATCTTGCTGGGTGGGGGCCGCCAGCAGGATATCATCAACATAAAGCAAAATCTGACTACCTCTTGGTGGGGTAAATCCCACCAAATTGCTTGCCATTTCTTGTGAGAATATTGTTGCAGTTTCACAATACACCTGTGGTAGTCACGTATATGTATACCTTTTCCCCTGAAATGTGAATGCAAACCAATACTGGCTGTCCGGGTGTATCGGTATTGAAAAGAATGCATTGCTGATATCTACCACAGAAAAATATTTCTGTTGAAGTTTTAAATCATTCAACAGGGTATGTGGGTCTGGCACCGTAAGTGCCCTTGGTATTACTGCATCATTTACAGCTTGTAATCTTGGACCATACGCCACTCTCCATTCGCTTTCTTAACAGAAAATAAGGGTGTGTTACATGGTGAATCAGGAGATTCCACCAGCACCCCTTCCTTAAGTAAAGCTGCTATAATAGGTTTGATTCCCACCTCTGCATCTTTTCTTAAGGGATACTGTCTTTTTTGTGGTCTAAATGCTGACTTTGGCGTAATAGTAACTGGTCCCGCTGTACGAATAAGTCCTACATCTGATTTTCCTGTTGACCAGAGAGTTTTTGGTATATTCTGTAAGGCATTCTCTTCCTCCTTCAGTAGGAGTGTTAATCAGCTGTCCTAGCTAGACTGCAAGTGTACAGCTGGGTGGGTCTGAGTTATCCAATTCAACTTCTGCATTTGTATTCCCTGTTCTGACAGTTTTAACTCTGTTTCTCCCATCTCGTGGATTTTTCTCCCAAGTCTACCCATTTTACATTTTTGTTCTTAGTTAAGCTAACATGTGGTAATCGATTAGATTTATAAAGTGCAAAGAACTCCTGGGGCAATGATCAGCTGGCTACACTGTTCCCTTCTGTGTCCCAGTACAGATTACATAATATCAATCTGTTTGCATGATTTCTAAACAATTCTTGCTCATATTCCTTATCAGGTCCTGGTGTGTTACAATAATACAGAGTAAAGTGCAACAAATGTTGTCTATCAATGTCAAGGGAGGGGAACTTGCTGATGGCTATATTCATCAACTCTTCGGTCACTGCCCCTGGACCAGTCGTAACAGTCCTGGCTGTACCAATAAAACATTTCACCCTCCGATTGCACTGCAAAGGTATCAATTTATCGCTGTGCTTCCATACCCTGCATAGTCGGAACTACTGCTATACCAAATACCTGCATAAGGTCTCTGCCCAAGAGGTTTACTGGGCATTTTGCAGAAACAACAATTTTGCTTTTCTTGGTCAATCCTGAAACAGGATCAGTTATCACAATATTATGGGAGAGGGGCTCCTGATACAGCTGTCCATTAGCTGCTTTCACTAATATGTAATCAGGTGATTCTGAGTACTCTGGCAGTTTGGAGGTATGTATCAGGGTTCGTTATGCCCCTGAGTCACACAAGAATCTGACTTTCCTCCCTTCTACCAGGAGTGTAACTTCTGGTTTCGTGTCTGCTAAATAGAGCTCTAAGCTCAATAAAGCCAAATCTAATATTTCATTTTCTTCACTATCCGTGACTTCCTGCACTTCCTCTATTTCTTCTGTCACATTCTCTACTCCCTCTATCACATTCTCATTTGTCCCTTCTCTGCTATCCCCTTCTAGTAATTCCTGACTATCATATAGTCAGTCCTCACCCTCCTTATCTTCTGTGGTTGCCTTCTTGTTTTTCTTGCAATCCCTTGCCAAGTGTCCCTTTTTACCACATTTAAAACATTCACCCCTTTTCTTTCGCCCTTCAAAGTCCTCTGATCATTGATCAGATTGTTTGTTTCCCTGGGCATTTTTCTTGCCCTTTTTCCCGGACTGTATTACATAAACTTCTGCTCCATCTTCTACAGAAAATACTCGGGCTTTCTTTTTCTTTTTGCTATTAAAATGCCTTTCGGCATGCCTAGCATATTCAAGTAATGACTGTAACCTGCTTGTACGATGATCTACCATGCACTTTGTAATAAAACTGCTTATGGGTGCAATACTGCCTTTCAAAAATGCATTCTTTAACTGCTGCTCATATGGGGAATCGTGTGCTTGATCTTCAGGAACCTGCATTCCACAGTGGTTATTAAAACATTCTAACAGTCTGGCATAATATCTGTCAACAGTCTCGCCTTCTTGTTGGATGCATTGATTAATGAAAGTCCAGTCTGCCCTAGGCTTCCATTTCTCAGAGATTCGGTCTGTAAGACCTTTCACTCTGTTGTCTAGCTCTGCGCTGCTATGTGGGAGGGGCTTGAACGCAGCATCACGGGGATTCCAGTCGCCACTAATCATGTGCCAATTTGGCCCCACAATTTGTCTGACTACTTTTTCTACCTGTTCTCCGTTTAAATTATAACTTAGCCTCATTCCTTGAAAATCTTCTAAGAATTTTCTAAAATTAACTTTTGGATGGGGAATTCCCTCAGTGGCTTTCCAGATGTCTTCCGGAGTCCAGGGTCTACACACTAGAATAGTTGGGTTCTGACCTTCTTGTCCTGCCTGAGGATTAGGCACTTCTATGTGGGCATATTTCTTCTTCACTCATAGATTGTGAATTCCTACCCATTTGATATAACTTAATGTTCCCTTTTGAGTTTCCTGCCCGTGTTCGAGACCTGGTCTCGATGGGATCTCTAATAAACGGTTTTGCTTTTGTAGTGTCTCTATTTACAGTGACAGCAGGATATCGTGGGCGTGGACTAACTTGTCCACTTGCTTCATATTCTGGTAAGGGAGGTGGAGGGGCTGATGCTATTACTAAGTTATCCTCCTTATCTAAAAACATTGCTTTTGAATTATTACTCTTTTGTTCCCTTCGGTTTACTTCCTCAATCAACCTACGTGCCTGAGGAATTCCTAACTGACGTTGCTTTTTTACCTGACCTTTATAATCAGTTTTAAGCTGTTTGACAAGTTTGACAAGCGAGGATTTTTCTAGTTTACCATCAAATTCGTACTTATTAACCCATTTTGAGTAGTATTTAATATTATCAGCACGCTATGACTACATGAATTTTGCATCTTCGGTTAACGGCGGACTTTGGGATCTTTTTGTGCAATTATTACCCATTTTGTTCTACCCTTTTAATCATTACGTAACTCCTTATTTTTAACATCGTACCATGGATTTTGTTATATTCTCTTCTGAATGACTGCCTACCTGCTCTTTTTCCCTGATCAATGACAAGACAGTAATCTTTTTGTCCCTGACTTGTATAAACAAAGTCTTAACAAAATAAATACAAATCTAGTCCCTGATCTAAAACAGAAAAAAAGAGGTAAATTCACCTTACCTGAGCCTTCGTGATTGATCACCTGGTTCGAGTAAACCCATCCTTCAGTCGCAGATCAGAAAGTGGCTGGCCTCTTTTGTACGACAATTCAGTCGGAAGGCTTTTCAACTAAGAAGAACTGATGTGGTTTCTTCCCGGTACAGTTTCAAGCCACCTGGCCTGTCTGATCCGAGGCGAAGTGAGGGTTTCCGGTCTGAAGGACCAATCTGTCAAAGGAAAAACCTTCAAAGACCAATACACGTAAGGTTCAGTTAAGGCACATTTAATAACTTGCTGCAAGGAGACAAAAACATGCAAATACAAGGATTTGTCTAACTACTAACAGGAAGTATGCTTATTCTTATACTGTTTTATAAGACATGGCCTTCTAAGGCTGACGTAATCAAACACAACTTTTAGCATTGTTCTACAGCAGATGTTACACAGATTTTCTGCTGACATGACTAGATTTGTGAGAAACATTTGAGAAAAACAACCTGGCCTTGGTGGGCACTAATCCATTTACAGGCTTCTATTGTACAGTGTTACATTTCAAGGTACTCTTCTAACTCAGATAGAAGCAAATGCTGATTGCAGTTCATATTTTCAAGCAGGCTTTATCCTAATTATCTATAGCTTCTACAGCTGTGTATTTTCTCACAGCACAAGCGGAACTGCTTGTCTAAGTTTTATACAAGTAGTATTGTTCTATTCATTATTTTCCTAACATAAGCAGGAATCATCTGCTTCTCAGTAAATTTCCAAGGCACAAGCAAGATTTTAGCTAACAATACAAGGTCAGAAAGCATCTGCAGTTTGTACAGATTTATGCAGTATGAAATAGAATAAATGTGTTAACCCTTTTCAAGCTCTAAATGCACTAAGCATATTACTAATACACACATTAATACATATTTTTCTGACACATAACATGGCCTGCAGCGCACATAATGGAAGTTATTTATAAACAGTGCAGGAAAAACTCAGCATATTAAAATGAACTGTTATGCACTCTTGGCAACATATTGACACAATAAACAGTCAACCATCCTGATGTTGTTTCTACCAGATAGCATGCACTAACAGCTACTACTATATTATTAAGTATCAGAAAGTATCTGTAAACTAGTCAGTGAACATACAATGTATAGAAATTCTCAGAAGTCATTGGTTTACATAAATATGCCACAGATATTGCAGGTTAGTCAGAAATAAGACTACATATGTCTTTTCCTTCTATTCATATCTACAGCTCCCTGAGAATGTTTCCTTTTTATCCATATGTTACTACTACATATGGGGGAAAATCTCCTTGTCAGTGGTGGTCTTTTACCCATCTCTGTATGTATATTGTTGAATTCTATCCCCCTCCTTTTTGTCACACATAGGCTATAATGCAGACAATTTACCAAAATAAAACAGGAGTGACAACATGTATAAGTTGATTTATACAGATTAATGATAAGATAGGTATACGATAATAGCAATCTATTCCACCACAATGCCAGCAGGTGACAGGTTACCTTCGAAGCTAGCTGTACATCAGCTATACCTTAAAGTAATTAGGACTGCCCTTAGAGATTCATGTGATATAAGAGAAGTAAATAGGATATATTACTTTGCAGCTACATTAATAACAGGAAAAGTCTTACCACAAAAACACAGGACAGTAAGTTAAAGGAAGAGTAGAAATCGAATGCCATCGTGGAAGTACTGAATAGAGAAAACTGTAAAGCAATTAAAACAAGAAGTGTCACTGTCAGAAGACCAAAGCAGAGAATAAAGAAGAACAGACCAACAAAATACTGAGAAAGGGAGATGTGATAAAAGCAATGGACAGTATCAGAACAGATCAGGCTCTGTTGTGCACTATCGCTAATAACAAATTAATATCAGCATAGGCAGAAAAACTAAGGAGATACGCAGATAAATATAAGGGAAAAGTACAAAATAAGCAATTTACTGATGACAAAAACATTTTATAGAGAATTGGGAAACAAGTAAAAGGAATTGAAACACCACCAAAAAAGAAGAAATTTCACATGAACTATCATAACCTCTTTTTATTCCATACCAGTGTCTTACTTTTTTGGGAGTCATGCCTGAGTGTTGCAGGTCTTCTCTCACATAAATCCATTCCTGTCTTTGCTGGATGTCCTCATTTCCTCTTCCCTTTTCCTCCCAAAACCTTGTCACCAAATTGAGTTCTATTTTCCTAAACGTGTCTGATAAACTGTAATCTGTTTGTTTTGACCTTCTTTGCAGTTGAAGCTAGTTTGGCTTCTACAATGATGTCATCATTTTATTCATGTGTCCCACAGTGTGCATCCAACCATCATCTAGGTCACTTCATCTCCATCACTTCCACCTTCCTCAGCTGTCAGCCTTCACTGCCCAGGTTTCCATACCGTAAAGAAGTGTTGATCATAATGCGGGTTTGGACACCTTACTTTTTAGCTTCTTTGGCATTATTCTGTAACACACTACCCCCTCACACTCTAATCCCCCATTTGGTTGCAGCCCCCTCTAATTTTAGCTTTGACCTCCCCATTCAGACTTGCCTTCTCTTCAAACCCCCCTCCTAGATACCTGAAACTGTTATCCTGTTCTGCTATCTTCTCTTCAGTCTCAGGTTTCTCCTTCTCCTGATTTCTGCATTTGCTGCTGTGATGACTGTCTTATCTGTACTCAATTTTATCCAATGTGACTTCAGTTTTGTATTTATACCCCAGTCGTTTGCCAAACTTCTAGTTCACAGTCTGCTTGTAATGTCACATTGTCTGTATATTTTTTTGACCTGCCCCCCCCCCAACCATTTTGCTAATGTAGTCCATCACCAGAATAAACAACATTGAGCTCAGAGCTGAGCCTTGATGTACACCCACCCCCACTGGGAACTCCTCTGCAAGTCCGAATACTGTTAACACTTGTGCCATTGGGTCCTTGTACATAGTCTGCACAAATTCTATTAGTGTTTCTGGGACTTCAGTACATTACAGGACTGCCCATACCAGCTTTGTCATACTCTTCCTCCAAGTCTGAGAATGCTTATTTGAACTCCTTCTTTATCTTTAAATACAGTGGATCCCAAAGCAAACCAACAAAGCAAACACAACGGTCCGGGAAACAAACTCCACCTAGAAAGAATTGTGGTACAAAACCACTCACAACAGCTCACAATAAGGTTCCAAAGCTCCAAATCCACAAAGCAACAGTTTATTTTCTTTTCATTTTTCTTAATTATAGCCCTCACAATGTCTAGTCCACACCTGTCGAAGGCTTGTATCAGTTCCATGTGAAACTCACTGCCACATACAACATTATTTGGGTACTTGTGCACCCTTAAACCTTTAGGCACAATTCTCTTGTTAATACATTCAGTCAAGTAAGTGTTGTCCAAAACAAGATTCTTGTACCTGTACAGAGTGTCTTCCAAAAAACATATATTCTCCTCGAATGAATATCTCTCCGTGGAAGTACTCTGTTGGTAGCCCAAAGATGTAAAGGTAGGCTTAGCATTAACCCAATTGGAAAATGATGCCGAAACAGGCGCTGACTCCTGAAGTAAAACAGGCTGGTGACAAGGAATGGAAGATCCCGAATGTCTTTCACGAAAAACGGCTGGTGTGTCCAAGAAGGCAGCAGCTTCCTGGTTGTTGAGTGCGTCCGTCAGCTTTCTCTGGCCCAAACCATTTCCGTCAGCAACTGCGGGGGAATCCGCAGACGATAAACCTGAACATGTCGCAACTGCTTTCAGTACCTCTTGTTGATTAGAAATAATAGTTTGTAGTCCCAAACCAATGGGGGTAAGTAGTTGAACCAACTGGGTGAGCTGGCCCGTAAGCTGAGATAATTCCCCGGCTGCCGATACTGCGCCGGTACCACTACCTTCAGCGATGGAATTGCCCAGACCCTGATCCATAACACCAAAACCTCCAAATACAGTGAATCCCAAAGCAAACCAACAAAGCAAACACAACGGTCCGGGAAACAAACTCCACCTAGAAAGAATTGTGGTACAAAACCACTCACAACAGCTCACAATAAGGCTCCAAAGCTCCAAATCCACAAAGCAACAGTTTATTTTCTTTTCATTTTTCTTAATTATAGCCCTCACAATGTCTAGTCCACACCTATCAAAGGCTTGTATCAGTTCCAAGTGAAACTCACTGCCACATACAACGTTATTTGGGTACTTGTGTACCCTTAAACCTTTAGGCACAATTCTCTGGTTAATACATTCAGTCAAGTAAGTATTGTCCAACACAAGATTCTTGTACCTGTACAGAGTATCTTCCAAAAAACGTAAATTCTCCTCAAATGAATATCTCTCCGTGGAAGTGCTCTGTTGGTAGCCCAAAGATGAAAAGGTAGGCTTGGCATTAACCCAATCAGAAAATGATGCCGAAACAGATGCTGACTCCTGAAGTAAAACAGGCTGGTGACAAGGAATGGAAGATCCCGAATGTCTTTCACGAAAAACGGCTGGTGTATAACGAAAAGGCTGCAGCTTCCTGGTTGTCAGCTGTCTCTGGCCCAAACCATTTTTATCAGCAACAACGGGGGAAGCCGCAGACGATAAGCCTGAACATGTCGCAACTGCTTTCAGTACTTCTTTTTGATTAGAAATGATAGTTTGTAGTCCCAAACCAATAGGGTAAGTAGTTGAACCAACTGGGTGAGCTGGCCCGTAAGCTGAGATAATTCCCCGGCTGCCGATACTGCGCCGGTACCACTACCTTCTGTGATGGAATTGCCCAGACCCTGATCCATAGCACCAAAACCTCCAAATACAGTGAATCCCAAAGCAAACCAACAAAGCAAACACAACGGTCCGGGAAACAAACTCCACCTAGAAAGAATTGTGGTACAAAACCACTCACAACAGCTCACAATAAGGCTCCAAAGCTCCAAATCCACAAAGCAACAGTTTATTTTCTTTTCATTTTTCTTAATTATAGCCCTCAAAATGTCTAGTCCACACCTGCGAAGGCTTGTATCAGTTCCAGTTGGGTACTTGTGCACCCTTAAACCTTTAGGCACAATTCTCTTGTTAATACATTCAGTCAAGTAAGTGTTGTCCAAAACAAGATTCTTGTACCTGTACAGAGTGTCTTCCAAAAAACATATATTCTCCTCGAATTAATATCTCTCCGTGGAAGTACTCTGTTGGTAGCCCAAAGATGTAAAGGTAGGCTTAGCATTAACCCAATCGGAAAATGATGCCGAAACAGGCGCTGACTCCTTAGGTAAAACAGGCTGGTAACAAGGAATAGAAGATCCCGAATGCCTTTCGCGCAAAACGGCTGGTGTATCCGAAAAGGCTGCAGCTTCCTGGTTGTCAGGTACTTCTGTCAGCTGTCTCTGGCCCAAACCATTTCTATCAGCAACAACGGGGGAAGCCACAGACTGAACATGTCGCAACTGCTTTCGGTACTTCTTCATCTTTAGCGTCTTCTCCACTATCTGTCTCATTGCCAGCATTGGATTGACCATGCTACTTCCTGTTTTGAATCCAAACTGCTCATCTCCTGTCTTACTTTCTGTTTATTTGTCTATCAGTCATTCTTTCTTGCACTTTCTTGAAGCATGACAGGAGTTTGTTACTTCTATACTGCCTGCAGCCAATGACATCACGGAACTTGATATGAGATGATATAACAAAGGACAAGGTAGCAAAATTACAATCTCTTGCATCACCATACATGCTTAGACTGCAGTTATAGCCACACTAACCTATGAATAGCAGCAAATTGGTTGAGCTCCACATATAAATTGCACAAACACAAGAAATCAATCATCTCAGTCTTTCACTGTAAATGCTGGTTGTCTGTGACTGCAAGTTGTCTGTATCATGCAAACCAAGTGTTTAATAAACTTTGAGACACTAAGTCTTCTCTTCATTGACAATTGTGAGAACTCTACCTAACTAGGCTAATGGGGACTAATGTCCCTAAGAACCTGAATGTGTACAACTGTAGAGCATATGTTCAGAAATCCATATCAGGAAGTCATAGTTAAACAGTCACGTTACTGGACCTTAATCCTCAAGCAAGACTAGACTAGTCTAAAAGTACACAAAGTACAAATGCCAACACACATATACAAGCAAATGGTCAGCTAAATCTATCCCATTAAGAAAGAAACTGACCGACCATGGTGGATTCAGTTAAAACAAACAGAACTGAATTTAAAAAATCAAAAATGGTGGATGATCCCATCCAAGAGTAAGTAACCATGCACACACACCTACATTAAAGTTAAAATAGTAAACATCTGAAATAAATAAAATGTTACAACACATTACTGTTCAGTAAAAAAATACAGTAAAAGTACACAAAATACATAATTTGTACCCATTTATTCATCACCATGCACCCACAGAGCAGGAGCTGAAATCACTGACTTATCACATCCTTACAATCTCTCAAAAATAAAATGTTGCACTTACCTGTAATACCCAGCACCAAACTGGTGTATTTGTAGTTCACACAGTCTTCTGGAAGTAGTCTTCCTCTGCAAAGATCTTCTTTCAGCTGTTCCCGTTAGGGGTTGCCACAGTGGATCATCTGTTTCCATTTCTTCCTGTCCTCTGCACCTTGATCTGTCACACCAGCCACCTGCATGTCTCCTTCAGCCAACAGTAGCCCAATATCTACCAATACCCTGGTGGCTAACAGTACTGGTGGCGGTCGTTGTTAACCCAGAACTCGACCAATTTGGTATGGAAATCTTTATTGTTGTCCGCATATGTCATTTGGCAGAAATTTTACACCGGATGCCTTCCCTGACATAACCCTCTCCATTTTTCCAGGCTTGGGAATGGCACGAAGAAATGCACTGGCTTGTGCATCTCCAAACAATTTCAAAATAATTCCTTTAAAAAAAATAGCGATGTAGCCAATATCCATGTAACAAGACACAGGTCAACGGGGCTATTTCTCCTTTTAAAAGAGAAAAGACTGCAAGAAGTTCTCCTCCAGCTTTTCACTCTGACTTTGTGTTCTGACCTGAGCCAAAAATCCTCCAGGAAGTCATGTCATACCTCTTACAGAGCCATACCCAAACAATAATGGCTTCTGTGCCATTTTTCATAAATTAAAATTACAATCCCTTAAATGTGATGTATTGATAGAATGGAAATGTCAGACCTGAGGAATGAATCTCTGTTTCCACCACCTCGTTAATGTGAATGATATGGTGGCATTGTCAACTCTTTTCAATGACTCTTTGAGATGAATGGAAATGTTTTTACCTGCCTTCACACTTACTGTGGTATTGTCTTTGCCACAGATGTTTTGTTTCAGCTGAAGATTCAAGTGAGTAATGAACTCCAACACTTAGCTAAGAATAATGAGACTACATTTACAGTAAAGCTCTAAAACCTCAAATACTATGACTTTCCTTACCACATAGTGTAACATTTCATGAAAATCATACAATGTTAGTCAAAATGTAGGTAATGACATAATCCATAAAAATTGTGAACTGTGTGTGAAGACTGAGATGAAAGTTGACAACAAAAGTTTAAAGCCTTGTATATAGGCATTGGTGACACAGACTGAGTGACTACTTCAGAATACTTTGCTAAATGATCATATTTTACTAGGATCCAGAGTGATGACTGTGACTGTATGGACACTATCCCTCACTAGCACATGCAAGTAATACAAAAAAACATTTCTCTATAGTAACGGAGGCATTCTGAACTAGATTGTGTGACTACTGTAGCTGTGACCTGGTAGTTGAGTACAATCATACATGCAAAATAATTGGTCGATACTGCTCTGCATTCCAGAGTCACCTAAATTTGTAAGGTTTCTACTATGAAATAGTCTGTCAACAGCAATTAAGCAGTGTCAGCAAACTGTAGCCAACATATTAACACCTAAAAAGTGGAAACGTTAAATGCCCACAGTGTAGCCTATTGCAAAATAGTATGCAAGTCAGGGGGAAATGCAGGTTCTGTATCCTATCAGGGGACAGAAAGTGTCTGTTGGATAACATCTTTCTCCACAACTCAAGATGCTGATAATAAATAGAAATGGTAAAGAAAACGGTTTACTAAGTCAACGTCTGGCTGCTTGGTAGAATGACAATCATAGCTGGGTCACATGTCCATGTATGCCTTGTAGGCTTAGAGGTATGATTCTCACTTTGGGCAAGAGAGGTGCCAGGTTCATATCCCAGATAACACAGCATTTTACCAAGCCTTGATGTACCTGTTGCACATATAGTACCAGAAACACTAGATCAGGGATCTGAACTTCTCTTGTAAAATATGTAGACCGTACTGGATAGACAGATATGTGTCCCAAAGGATCCCCACACTATGGGCTCCACAACCATGTTCAAACAAATACTTTGACAATTGGTTGAGAAATTGTAAACAGCCTGACCTCTATGTCACTTATGGACAGAGGCTCTCAATAATAAAAGTACTGACCTACCACACCCCCTTCAAATACTAACACCAACACATACTGACATACATATACACCAACACAAATACATACACACACACTCACATATAAATACACACATACATACACAGACACAGACACACAAACATAAATACACACATATAGACACAAGCACAGACACATGCACATACAAATACACACACACACACACACACACACACACACACACACACACACACACACACACACACACACACACACACACACACACCAGTAAACCAACAGTGCAGGATGTAAAGGCAACCCAAACAAAGAGTAACTCATGGGAGTTGGGACATTTACCACACCTAAAAAACACTGCACCCTGGTAAGGCTGGACCTCCAAATGAAAAAGCTTGCAGACACAGGAAACAAAGAGCACTTGCCTCAAATAGCCTTTGGGAAGGGGTGGTATAGCTAGAGGAAATCTCCCATAAGGTCTGTCACCATGTAACTTGGGGGATCCCAATGATAGTCTGTCCACCTCCAGGATTCTAAGCAGGGAAAACCATATCCAGCACTCAGAGAAGGAAATGTAGAAGGGTTCAGTCCATTAAACTTCACCCAACTCAGAAATGAACATGGTAAAGCTATGCAGATGAAGTTCTCAAGCCTTCACCAACCAATGATCATAGAAAACAACCTGTCCACAACCTCAGACAACACACAGCCCCATCCACGAAGAAGGTGAAAGGTTAGCACCTCTGTGGGGTGACACAAGCAGAATACAGGCAGAGGCAGTATTCAACTTCCAACTGAAAGAGGAGCAACCTCCCCTGATTACAAGATGAAGAAGTCTAAGTCTACTCCAAAGTGTCTGCAAAATCCTCTGAGGAGACTTGGAAAAAAAGTAGAAGGGAAGGCATCCCAACACAGGTGCCTTACCCTCCCCATCATCTGTAACATCTAAAATCTCAACTTCTGAGAAGGAGAACTGGTTAAAGATTCTTAGTAGAGCAGCCAGTCCAGGGATATGTAGCCCAACTTCTCAAAACATTCCAAAACTCTCAACTTTCTCTCTGGAGAGTGAAATGTTGGTATCTTTGGTGTAGGCACCTTTTTCAGGGCTGCTTCAGTGAGTAGAGAGTCCACCAAAGAATTATGGGTCAATCCTTTCTAGTTTTTAGGAGTCAGGAAGATATGTCCAGATCCCAAGGCAGAGGGGTCACAAAACTGGATTTCTTCCATGCTTTCTAGGAGACACTGGTCACCATTTTGTCCACAGCCAGTACAGACCATGAAAGCAAGAAGCGTGATCCATGCTTTCAAAGAAAACGGTCACCATTTTGTCCTTGGGCAGTACCATCCATGAAAACAAGGAGAGTGACCCATGCTTCTTACGTGACAATGGTCATCATTTTGTTGGTAGCCAGTACTTTCATGAAAAGGAAGGGAGTGATCTGAGTGCTGCCTGAAGAACTTTATCGCAAGACAAGAAAGAAATGACCAGCTAGCACCATTTTTAAGTCTCTCCCAAGTTTCACTCATCAGGCAGTAAAACGGGAGAATCAGTCTCAACTTATTCACTGTTAGCAGGCTTGGAAAAGAGCACTGTGAGAAGTATGGGTGATGTTTCTTCCTGTACAACCTCTTGCCCAGACTCCTCAGTGTATGAGGAAGATTGAGGAAGTGAACAGTGAGGAAGAGAGAGAAGAATAATCTAGCTCAAAGAACCCTTTATTGTTTTTACTGATGACCTTCAGGTCTTCTGTCTCTGTGTTTGACCAGCTCTCTACTTCACAGCACTATGTGGTGAAAGGCTCAGATGGACAAAGGCTTGAACTGGTCTTTGAGGAAGACCAACAGGGAAGCAATCACAGAGGGGGCCTGTAACATCAAACTTGCAACTGTCCTGACATTTGTGCTAGTACAGAGACTCCAGTGCAGAGTACCCAGAAAATTAACAGAACAAAGCCCTGAAACCAGGTGACCATCCAGTGGATAAATCAACACAGATTCTCTTGTGTCAAAGGGCTCAAATGTCAGAAAACTGTAACTTTGAAATCTGCACAGAGATAGAAGTAGAGGACAGAATCAGCCACAAAAAAAAAACAGAATCAAAGCCTGACAATCTTGACTTAAGCACCAACTGATTCAGGTAAGTTGTGTCTTTGCCAACATGATGGCATGCAACCTCAAGGCAGTCTATGCAAAAGCTGGAATCAGAAAAAGTAGAGTGGCTTTATGTCTGCCCAGTCCAAATCAGGTGAGAATGGGGTGAAAACCTAAATCCAAAGGCTCCTGAAGCAAGAATTTAAAAACTTCACTTAATCCATGTACACAGAAACAAAGCCATGGGTAAAATAAGAATGTGGGGACTTTAAGGGGGTGTAGAGGGGGAAGGTCCATTTCCAAAGGAGGGGAGCCTACCTCTTTTTGAAACATCCACTCTGGTAGGTTGACCTGAACTGTCAATTTAAATATACCTTCTATGGAAGATTCCCTTTCTGCCCTGCAAGAAGTCTTCATTTGGGAAAGGGAGGGAGGAGACATCTCAAAGTATAAATATCACTTTTTTTAAGCCTTATCCTTATTTCAGTCCTGGAAACAAAGCAAACCCTTAAGTATCATTTTTTTCACTGGTCAGTTCAAGTAAATTTCTCCAAGTTTTACAATATCACATTCAGTCTGTAAATGGCAGGTACCCAGGAAAGTCACATTCCCAATATCTACCCTGCAGTGGAATTTTAAGTCCATAAGCCACATACTTATGATTTTTTTTTTTTTTACGTCAGTGACACAATTAAATTCAAGAAACTAGCCAACTTTCTAAAATTCAATAGCCAGTGGAGCCATAACACCAAAACCAAAGCTGAGCAACAGGACATTCTTATGGAAAATTGTGCATTGAGGGGGTGGGGGTGGAGCAAACTTCAGTCTAGGGGATGAGCATTACCAACACACAAGAAAGGAAAGTTTCTAAATAGCAAGAAACATGACCTATCAGGGCCTCTGGAATTACTATTTAACTGTAGCCTAGCCTTTAAACAGGCTTCATGCCTCATGAATGGAGAAAGGCAACAGCTATCCCTCTGAAGAAAGGTGAGCCACCTACAGACCCTGGAAACTACAGACCCATAAATCTCACTCATCTTATATGTAAAGCCATGGAATGAGTTATCATGGAGATGGTCAACAGAGATATAGTAAACTTCCAGACACTGGACCCAACCCAGTTCAGTTTCGTAAAGGGAAGATCATGCCTACTCAACCTGGTGGACTTCTTTGAGAAGGTCACCAAAACAATGGATGAGGGCAGAATCATTCACACTGCCTACCTTGACCTGGCTAAGGCATTTGACACAATACCCCACTCAGGCATTGTTGACAAACTCAAGAGGTTAGGTACAAACCCGTATGTCACCCAGTGGATAGCCAACTGGATCCCAAACAGGACCCAGGATGGAGCACTCATTTTTGGCATTTACTTCTCAGAAGTTAAGGCCAATGTCAGTGGTCTCTGGCTGACTAAATTTGCAGATAATTGTAAATTAGGAGCTGTCATTGAATCTCACACTGACACAAATGTTCTCCAAGAGGGGCTGACACAGACAAACAACTGGTGTCAGAGTCATGGACTAAAACTAAATGCCAAGAAATGCATAATAGTATCCTTTGGGAAGTCATCCATCCCTGGTAACTATCATATTGACAACACACCCCTTAGATGTGACCCAGTATACAGGGACTTAGAGACACACATAGATAGTAATCTAGCCTTTGATCATCATGTGTGTACAGTGATGAGGGAATCATTCTGTGTTGCACAACTTGTAAACAAAGGTACAGCATCTATGTCCAAGGAAGTCATTGTTCCACTGTATTCAGCATTCATCAGACCTATCATTGAGTACAATGCTCTATTTGGTATGTACCTAACCAGACATATCCAACAACTGGAATGTCCACAGAATACAGAGCATAAGTAACTTGTCCTATGCAGACTGCCTGAAGACCCTATCCCTCTATTATGTCTCCTACTGGCTTTTGAGGGGAGATCTATGCCTGGCATACAGGGCATTGTCGGACCCCACTCTGATGGACCTCCTGCATATTCACAAAACAAACAGTACCAGAATTACCTATTCTTGCCTGTGATATAAATAGGACCTGCTGGAGAGATAGGTATGTATCCCAGAGACTACCCTGTCTATGGAACAGGCTCCTCATCCATGTGAAGCAGAGTTCTTCCCTAACCCAATTCAAGTGCAACTTGGACAATTGGATGGGAAACCGGAAATTCATCCCTGGTTTGGCGCCTATGTCTCTGATGCAGACAGGTAACCTATAAATGATTCATCTCCCAGGGCCATGCTTACACTTATCAAGGGTATCAGTACTCATCAGAGATTTGGGATGCATGGCTAGGCTTAAAAAGGCCCTTGTGCTAGTAAACACCTATGAACCTATGAACTATGAAAAATTTTGAAACATCTTAGCAAATAAAAGTTTAAGAAACAAAAGTTGTCCAAACATCCACTGGGTTTATCAAACAAAAAAGTGACAAGTGAAGCCTGTGACCATTTAGAAACATGTTAGCACATTTAGCTGCAAACAAGATCAGAGTGAATGCAGGTTGCAAGGCATTATGGGTAAAGGGGAGAAGCTGAAGCATGTAAAAGTCTACATTGATGATAAACAACCTGAAAGCTGAAGTGTCAGCGCAAGAATAAAAAAACAATCCAGTCCATTATCAAATGTTATAATTATTCATAACTAGATTAATCATTCCTTCGCTGATAATTCTACCAAATTTCAGGGCCAAAAGGGAATTAGAAACTATTAAGTAAGACATATTTTATCATTCCTGTCTTGTACAAGCTATTAAAAAGATCATTTGTTTGGGAAGAATAATTAGTAATTTGGCTTAAATTTTGTTGTGTACCTCCAGAACTTACTCTCAAGCACAGCCACAAATATTTAATATAAGGCGCATTTGTTAATCACTTATAACAGGGACTACCTGCCATACCTCTCAACCTTTTATAGCAAGAAATCTGGATAAAGCCAGATTGGTCTGATGAGAGAGATGATTGTTCTGAGCTATGATACAGAACTGAAATTGCCCATGGTAAGGCCTTGCTGCATCTAATAATGGTGGCTGCCAAAAAAGAAGTTACTAGAAAATAGAAATCAAAATCTAAACCAACCAAGGGCGCCCGCAGGCAGGTGCAAGGGGGTGCACTTGCACCCCCCTGGAATCGGCTAGATAATTACAAAAAAAGTTTTTTTACGTACGTTCTTCTTTAAGAAGAAAGACATCCGAATAGTCCAGTCCAGTCACAGGCGTGCTGACATCATCGCTGTCAGAGATTTGTGAGTGGGAACTCAAACAACTGGAAGATGGGACACTTAGCAAGCAAGAGCAGGACCTGAAACGAACGGAAGGAAGATGGGACAGTGTGTGTGTGTGTGTGTGTGTGTGTGTGTGTGTGTGTGTGTGTGTGTGTGTGTGAAATGCCCCAGGTGTACATGGTGGTGGGTAGAGAATAAGGCTTGAACCCTGTACCTTGGGCCCAAGTGGCAAGAGCCTGAATTCCCTACCCACCACCATTTGTAAAAATGTTGCAGGATTTTCCTTCATACTTTTTCTGTTCCTCATAAAATCTGTGGTTTCTGCATTTGTGTCCTTGTTGCCTGACAGCTACATGTTCTCTGGTTTTATTCTTGGCTGTCTGGAGTGTTTCTCCCTGGGCCTCTGCTAAAAATTAGCTTTTTTTTTCAAAGTCAGACTTTCCTGGTTAACAAAAGTAAAAAAAAATGGACACACTTCAATATCAGACTTCATATTCTTCAGAAAGTGCATGGTAACAAAAGCTTTTATTCTAGCAATTTTCTAAGTGTACAAGATGGATATTTGAAATGTATCCCTGTGTTTGGGACTGTATCCCCCCCCCCCCATTATTGGCTTCGGCTAGGTTTTGTGCTAGGGTTGAGAGTTATGGTAAGAACTGAATTCACTGAATATGTTTGGGGGCTGTATTCACCCAGTATTGGCTTTGTTTAGGTAGTGTTTGGGACTGTATTCCCCCCATTATTGGCTTCATCCAGGTTTTGTGCTAGGGTTGAGAGTTATGGCAAGAACTGAATTCACTGAATATGTTTGAGGGCTGTATTCACCCAGTATTGGCTTTGTTCAGGTATTTATTGGCTTCATCCAGGTTTTTTGCTAATGTTGAGAGCTATGGTAAGAACTGATTTCACCGAATATGTTTGGGGGCTATATTCTCCCATTACTGGCTTTGTCCGGGTGTTATTTGCTAAGAGGTTGAGAGCTATGGTGAGAACTGAATTCACTGAATGTTTGGCGGTTGTAGTCTCCAATTATTGGCTTTGTTCAGGTCTTTTGTACTAAGAGGTTGACAGCTGTGCTATGGTGAGAACTGAATTCACTAAATGGTAGCTATTTAAGTTTCAGTCTTCCTCTTTCACAAAACAGTTGATTTGGCATAGTGGTATGTTGCTCTGACTGTTTTGCACGGGGTCCCCTGGGTTCAAGACGTGGCAGTGAAATGTATGGTGGTAATGCAGCATTTTATTCTAGCAACTTTCAAACATTATACAAGCAATGTTTAAAATGTGTCCCTGGTTTTTGGCCTTTTGCCCCCAATAAATTTTGGCTTTTTCCAGATTTCTTGTGCTGAAAAGTTCAGAGATACAGCTGAGTGTCGAGTAGATTTTACAAGGAGCTGAGAGCTGCAGGGGAGCAAAAGTTTAGTGCTGCTTGTGTTTAGTCTGCTTGCATTGTTAATAGCACAACAGATAGTGTACTTGCTTTAGATGCTGAAGGCTGTGGGTTCTACTCCCACAGTAGGTAAATGCATTGCTGATGCTGTATTGTGTTGTAAAGGGGGTGGATGCTGCAGTCATTTTGGCAAAGATACCTAGTAACTATGAACCTGTTAACAGTTTGCTATCCATTCCCTATTGCGGTATTACTAGCTTTTCATTTTTTATTGCATGCAACAAAAGCAATTTATTCTTCAAGGGTAACAGGCACTTTATTTGTAGATTAAACAATGACATATAAAGTGTTTGCTAGCAGCAACCTCTTTTATTAGTTACAAATTTTTTCAGTGTGGAGTTTACTACTTCAGAGATTGTGTATATTTTTTACTGATACTGGTGGACTTGAGTAGACTTTTTATGATGGAAATGTTCTGAATTGGGCAGTTTTGTCATTGGTGGATGCTTTTTGTTTCATTGCTTACTGGAAAAATGTTCAAAACAATAAATTTAAAATGCCCTCTAACAACTGTACTGTATTGTACAAGGAATATAATGTAATACAGTCAGGAAGGTGCATCAAAGAGCACGTGTATGTTATGTTCGAGGGGCCTATGATTTTGTAGACAGCCCAGAGTTAATATTTGCCATTGGCAAAATGTATTTTCTCTGAAAGTGGGTTTCAGTGCTGTTTCAATGCATGCGAGTTTCAAGAGCAGAGAAGTTTTAATGTTAGTCTATTTTCATTGTGAGACTGCATTGCTTTAACAGATAGGTATTAGGGTTTGTGCTGTAAAATGCAAAATAAAACTTTCAAATGAAATCCTAAATCATCGCAGAAGTAAAGCAGTATGCACATTAGTGTTTATGATAAATGGGGCAAAATAACCAAGGAATGGGACATTGGAATGGCTGCAGGGGAGGCTCCATTTGACCATGATTTTGTGAGGGGGTAGCAAGCTCAGACAGCCCCGGTTGAACTATACCTCTCAGTTGTCCATATCTTTGCAGAATGAATAGATATTTGCTGCTTATTTTGGTTTGTTCCTCAAATTTGTGATTTTCTAGCAAATCATTTAGGAATGAAGCCATTAAATGACAGACATTGAGTTTCAGATGTCATAACCTTCAGAAAAATGCATGCTAATGCAAGACTGTCTTTACGTTTATACAAGAGCAATTTTAGTAGTGTTTGTATGTTCCCCAATATATTTGGCCTTGTTCAGATTTCCTGCATTAAGAGGTTGAGAGGTACGTGCAAATCACTTTGTAGATTAGGAATATCCAAACATCTCAATTGTCCCCAATTCTGGCTCAAAATGTTGCTCTCCCTAATAATCCCTCCTCCAAAATGGCAATTTTGGAAGAAAATGTGGAGGGTTTACAATTATATATAACTGTAATGATCACTTATAGATTACCTTTATTTCAGAAATGCATGTGGATGCTCTTATTTTGTTAGCTGCTTCAAGTTAACTGTTAATATTAAAAGGGTCCCTTTTTGACAGGTATTTTGCATCACATTTTGGTCCGTTTTCATAAAATTGTGGTTTTCTGGCAAATTAGTGGCAAGTCATTAAAGATTGAAGTTAGAAAATAATGGCAGACATTTGAGTTTCAGATTTCAAACCCTTCAGAAAATTTGTACTAATGCAAGATCTACCTGTTCTATTTAAGTTATAAGAGCAATATTTAAAAATTGGCCTTATTTTGGGCTTGTGTCACACTTCTAGTTCTATGTATGGCTTTGTCCAGATTTCTTGCTCTGAAGTTGAGAGGTATGAGTGTCAGATCCATCACTGTCAGCCAGAGACATTTCAAATTGTGACATACTTATTGCACCCCACTCCCCATTATAGTGGCTCTGGATGTGTCCATGGAAGGCAAGGAGCAGTTATGCAGTGTAAGTGTGCAGAGTATTCCCCCATCCAAAGTAGATCACAAATACGACCGTGGCTTTTCATCTGTCCTTGATTTTGCAAAATGTTCTGGTTTTCTATCAGATTTTTGTACTGTTGATTTATGCTTCTTATTCTGGAACTGTATGCTGTCACAGTGCCCTGTTGCTCTGTTTAAGTAGCCATGGTTTAATGAACATCAGGTAAGCTTGTCGGAGATTGTAAGATGCAAGTAAGCTTTAGTAAGCTTGTCGGATATTGTAAGATGCAAGTAAGCTTTAGTAAGTATATTGTTAAAGAATTACCAGCATTGAAAGCCTTTTTGTTGTTGCCATGCAGAGAATATTTACATGACTAGATAATGTATAAGCCTTGGTTATTGAAATGCATATGACAGTATTTTATTTATTTTATTTGCAGTTGGTTTGCCAGGATAGTCCATTGGGCCAAATGAACCCGTTTTCAATGGAGTCCTGGGGAGAAAAGCTCCAAAACTAAGTAGGTTATTAATAGATATACAAATTATACAATTACACAGAAGTTAATCATACAAGAAATAACAATTTGCAAATAATACAACAAAAACTAGAGCGAGTACAATCTAGTGATGAAATTAATAGGTAATACAGACTAAAGGGAAATTTAGCACAAAAGCACTGAGAAATAACAACATATTTGGAAGCATTTCATGACAATATTGAGGAATAATAACATATTAGGAAGCAATGCACAAAAGTACTGAGAAGCAATAACGTATTAGGGAAGCAATACTTGGGAAGTGTGGCCTAGTATATTCTTTCTGATTATTGTAGGAATAATAATATGTATGAGTTAGGGTGGGTAATTAGGAAAGTTGCAGGAGGAAACAGAGGAAGAAAGAAGATGGAGTTTGCAAGTGTTAGTTATGTGGGGTGGGAGCAAGAGCATTCCCACTGGGATACTAGATGTGAGTGAAGAGATCTTTTAAATATAAAATGGTTGGGGGTGGTGCGAATGGAAGGTGGTAGGGAGTTCCAAAGGCATGCAAGGCCATAAGACAGAAGATTTTTGCCTGGGGGATGAGTTGGTTTATATACTTCTAATAGATTTTGATTGCTGGACCTTAATACTCTAGCAGGAAGGTGCATTTTAAAGGCTGATGAAAGGGAGGGACAAAGGGAGGGGTTGAAAATGAGCTTATGTTCAAGATTTAGTTGAGTATATGTGAGATAACTGGGTAGCTCTAGCCATTTTTAGTTTTTGGAGAGAGGAACAGTGGTGGGTGGAGGACTTGTGGTTGTTAGCGAACTTGGCAATTTTGTTGTAGCAAGAGGAAAGTTGTGTTTTTAGAGAGGTCTGTAGATTAGTTAGGAGTGGAGCTCCGTAGAGAAGGAGGGATAAGAAATGAGGTAGAGGGTGATTTTGGTAGCAGGTGTAAGGTAATGATTTTGTCGGTAAAGCATACCTAGTTTTTGATGGGTTTTCTTGATATTTAACTATAAGTGGGAGTTGAATTTGAGCTGGTTATCAATTTGGACCCCAAGTAACTTGGTCTCGGACACCAGTTCCAGGGGTAGATTATTTTGTCTAGAGATGTGGAATGTGTTTATATTGAAAGAAGTTGCCTTAGAGGGGGTGAATAACATTAATTTGGTTTTAGAGGCATTGAGTGCTAGGTGATTCCTTTTCATCTATTGCTCAGTTGTTGTAAAAGCATCTTGAGTCAGTTTTAGGAGTGAGGGGATAGAGGTGGCAGCGCAGATAATAGCAGAATCATCGGCATATTGGATGATGTCTGAGAATGGGATAGAGTTGTGGAAATCATTTATAAATATATTGAAGAGAAGGGTCTCAGTATAGAGCCCTGGGGTACCCCAGTAGGAGTATTTAGAAATGAGGAGGTGGCCTTTTTCCATTTGACTGCTTGAGATCTGTTAGGTAAGTAGCTGGAGAACCAGTTCAAGGAGGAGGGAGATAGGTTAAGTTTAGAAAGTTTAGTTAGTAGCAGGCTGTGAGAGAGTGTCAAAGGCCTTAGAGAGGTCGAGTAGTAGGGTAGAAACAATTTGGCCAGAGTCGCGGGCTTTATTTACAGTTTCAAGGAAGGAGAGGAGGGCGGTCATAGTACTATGATGTGGTCTGAATCCATGTGTGGGAGTTAGTAGGTGATTATCTAAGAGATGTGGAAGGAGTTGTAGTTGGATACACTTTTCTAGGAGTTTAGAGATGGGGACAGAATAGCGATGGGGCGGAAATTAGTAACATTGTTGTTGTTGCCACCTTTTATGTAGAGGTATGATAAAGGCCCTTTTCCAGACTTGGGGTACTATACATTCTTGGACAGAGCGGTTGATTAAAATGCTAATAGGGTAAGTGATTGCTTCAGCAGCTTTGCTAAGAAAGTAAGAAGGGATGTTATCAGGAGCATTGGTGCATGGCTTCAGTTTCATAAGGAATTTCTTTATAGTAGAAGTGGGTATAGGTTTAAATGAGAAAAAAGGAGTGTGAAGAGGTAGAATTAGGAGCAGATGAAGCTGATGAAGTAGTAGGAGTAGGAGGAGTGGAGGGATGGGAGTTAGTAGATGGGAATGAGGAAGTAGTAGCAGAGTGGGGTAGAGAGATGATTGGGGATGGTAAGGGAGTTTTGGAGAATGTAGTGGTGTTAGAGAAAGATGACGTTAATTTGGAAATGGATTCAATGAAAAGAGTTAAATTGGGTAGCCAAGTCTTGGTCAGGAGCGTTTGGGTCTGGGGTAGGGGTATCTGGTTTGCTGGGGTTAAGTAGAGTAGAGATATCTTTCCAAAATTTCTGAGGGTTTGATTTTATTATTGTTTTGAAGTGTGGAAAAGTAGTTTTGTCGGTTGAAGATTATGAGCTTTTTTACCTTATTTCGAAGTATTTTATATTCATTGTAATAAAAGGACAGGATTACAGTATTTTCAGAAGCTCATTACATTTTATTGCAGACCAGTGTCTTATAGCAGTGCCTGTGTGTTAGTACACTTGTAGTTGGGTCAGGGTGGCTTTAATGGTATATGGTAAATAAGCATTGCTACCTTACTTAAAAGCCAAGCCCTGCAACAACTAGCTCCACACTGAAGTCAAAACACAATAGCTCTGGTGGGTAAATGTACTCTGTAGTAATCAAAAAAGGCAAATGTTTAAGATAACTACAGCTTATGTGCAAACACAATAGGTAGCGATGAAACAATGCTCTGCTAAAAATGCTTTAATGCTCCACATTGCTGAGCTGCAGATCAGTTATCACTGGCTACCAGGATTTCACCCACTTCAGCTCAAGCACGGTGCCGTTCAGTGCAACCTTCCCAGAACTAATTCAAGTCTGACCAGAATTATTTGGTGTGTGTATAAGAGGGAGGTAGCATACCCCTCAGCTGCCCAGATTTTTGCCCCATATTCCTCCTAAAAAGGATTGAAGTTGCTAAATGAGACATTTCAGTTTTAGATGTCATGTCATTTAGAAAAATGCATACTAACACAAATCCTGTTACTCTTGCACTTTTTTACGTTTCTGAGAGCCATATTTATAATCTGTCCCTATTTATTTTAGGCTTTGTCCAGATTTCTTGCACTAAGGTTGAGGCCTTGAGGGGTGTGGTATGTTTGTGAAAAAGTGAAATGCCCAAGTTAGAGTTAAAAGGTGGAATTTTCAAGTGCATTTTCAAGGAACTGTGAGTTTTAAGGGAAGCTAAGTTCACTGCTGCTCATGCCAAGTCTATTTACAATGTGCAACTGTTTTGTTTAGCAAATGGTATCTCTATTGTGGTATAAAGTTTTAAAGCTATGTTAGTAGCACCACAAGTAGAATACTTGCATCTTAATGTAAAGGCTTGAGGTTCTATTCCTACAGCATATACATTTGTATGCTGCAGTCCTGAAGATGTCCTCCTTTGGATGAGATGCCTAATAACTATGAACCTGTTTTTCAGCTTGTCATCCATTTTCTATTGCAATATACCAGCTTGCCATTTTTTTAATTTAATATAGGCAATTTATTCTTTGACGGCAACAGGCACTGAATTTGTAGATGGAACACTGAAATATACAGTTGTTTTCTAGCAACAACATCTTCATTAGTTTCAGATATCTTTAATGTGGAATTATTCAGATTACTTTTACTTCAGCAGAGTCACTCAAACAAGTGCTGCTGTATAATACAAGGGATATAATTCAATTATATATTATAATTAATACAATCAGGTAAATCAAATAACTTTTGCATGGCCCTAACGGTGTGCAAGGAGCCTATTGCTTGAAAACAGTTCAAAGGTAAATAACCTGCCACTGGCCAGATGCATTTTCTTTGAATGTGGGTTTCAATGCTGTTTCATTGAATGTGAGTTTCAAAAGTAGAGAAGCTTTAATGCCAAGTCTGTTTTCATTGTAAGACTATTGCTTTGTTTAGGTTTAGTAAATGTCTCAGTGTTTGGGCTATAATGTTTGAAATAAAAGTTGTAAATGCTATTGCTTGAAAACAGTTCAAAGGTAAATAACCTGCCACTGGCCAGATGCATCTTCTTTGAATGTGGGTTTCAATGCTGTTTCATTGAATGTGAGTTTCAAAAGTAGAGAAGCTTTAATGCCAAGTCTGTTTTCATTGTAAGACTATTGCTTTGTTTAGGTTTAGTAAATGTCTCAGTGTTTGGGCTATAATGTTTGAAATAAAAGTTGTAAATTAAATTCAACTGCCTGTAATCATTGTAGAACTAAAGCATAAAACAGTATGCACACAGATTTGAACAGTGTCTACAGTAAATGGGGAGAAATAGCCAAGTAATGGGACACTGGAATGGCTGTGTGGGCGGGGCTTGGGTGGGTGGACTTGGGCGGGGCTGTGTTGGCAGGGGGCGGGGTGAGCTATGTGGGTGGGGCTCTGGGTTTGCACCCCCCCTGCAAAAAATCCTGTGGGCTCCCTTGAAACCAACTATACTAGAAGTAGTGAATATAGTAATAGTGATAAAACAACTGGAATTAAGATCTTTAGAAAGTGGTAGGAGCAAACTACATAGGAAAAAAATGGGAATCGTGGGAACAGTACATACAAGGGAGGCAAATGGCTTAAAAGGCGGCAGGACATAAATGAGCTATGTAATGTTTGACTGAAAAAGATGAGAAGATTATAAGTGATGTATAATGCTCACAACTAGGAGTGTGTCAGTATAATTTTAGATGTAATATGCTTGCAACTAGGATTGTGTTCGTGTGGTTTGTTTTCATTTATATAAATATATGATTGACTGTTTATTAAGTGATGATTTAAGAAAGATGTTTCTTGTTTAAAAGAAAGGCATTGATTTAATAATTTGCGTAATATTGCTTAAGGCTATAAGATATATAACGATGCAGGTGAGGTATAATGTTTGTTACATTAAAATGGTTTAATTATTTTTATATGAATATAACTTTGCCTACAGTATGTCACAAGTGATAATTCCATAAAGGTGTTTGGCAAAAAAAACAAAAAAAACAACCAAAAAAAAACAAATAAAAGTGGGACCAAGGCCCCAAAACAGGGACACATTTTAAATATTGCTCGTACAAACTTAGACATTTGATAGAATAACAGGTATGGCATTGGCAAGCATTTTCTAAAGGGTATGAAGTCTGCAACTAAAATGTCTTTCTTTAGTTTCTAACTTCAGTCTGTACTACTTTTCCACTAATTTGCTGGAAACCCACAGTTTTATGATAAATGGACTGAAAATATGAGGCAAGAATCTGGACATTCTGCAAAAATCATGTATAAATGTGAGGTAGTTCATGCCATACCTCTCATCCTCTTACAGCAAGAAATTTGAACAGAGCATAGAATAAGGGGGGAACTCCAAAGAACAAAAAAAAAATAGGGACAGATGTTTTACTGGTAAGTGCTTAATTACTGCTCCTGACATTTAAAGTTTGCATTTTAGAATGATCATTCATTGTGATACTATAGAAATGAACCACAATGAACGGTCCATGTAAACACCAAACTTGTACTATAAGGAGCAGTTGGAAACCACTTATATAACAGGGCATCTATGCCATACCTGTCTTCTTCTTATAGCAAGCAATCTGTACATAGCCTAAAATCAGGATGGGGTGTGGTACACAAAAGGACAAGAATAGCTATAGATGTTGTACTAGTAATCGCTTTCCAACAGCTCCATACAGTTACAGTTTTCTTTTTAAAATGATCATTCATTGTGGTTACCATAGAAAGGAACCACAATGGGCAATCACTCTAAAACCTAAATTATTAATGTAGGGAGTCATTGAAAAGCAGGGGAGGAAACTTACCATGCCTCTCAGCCTCTTAGAGCAAGAAATCTGGACAAAGCCTAAAATAATGGGGGGAAACAACTGCTCCAGACAGTAAAAGTTTTCTTTTTCAATGATTGTTCATTGCGGTTACTATAGAAATGAACCACAATGAACAATTGCTTTAAAAACTAAATTATTAATGTATGGAGTAGTTGCAAAGCAGGAGGAACCTTAGAATACCTCTCAGGCTCTTTGTTAGAAAAATATGCATTTAAATATATGTGAAATGCTAGTTTAAAAGCAAAGTAGTATGTAATGCATTTTATTCTATTAATGATATAACAAAAAGGCTGAATTCATGTGCAATTGTAAGTAGTTTTGAAACTGCAGTGTGGCTTGTAGCAAGTTGACCTCTGGCCCTGGCAGCTGCCAGCTCAGCAAGTTTTAATGTTTATGCTTTTCACAAGTGATTATCTGCTGGGTCAGGAAATTAAATATGTGAAGTAATGAAATCTTCTACTCTTTCCTGCTGGGATGATTTGGCCTTGTATATGTGTTACTAAGATAACATGCAGCTGTTGGGAAAGTGTTACAGTGAACAAAGAAGTGTATTAAAAGACTGAATCTGCTATTGTATTCGGACTAGTTTGAAGCCTTGAAGAAGTAACTTTACAGAAAGACATTATGTTTGACCAGGTGGATAGCAAGGCCGTATTGTTACCAGAGGAAAACTTTTTTTTTAAAATATACAGCATCAGCATAGATCAATGAATAGAACATTGTAAGCTAGAGTGATGTAAATGCCCTGTGACATACCACGTCAGTAAGGTGGGCACAACTTGAATGTAAAGACTATAAAATCTGTATACTTCCTGTTTCATGTCAGACAAAATTCTGTACTTGTACGTTTTTTGCCTCCTGGTGTACACTAGTAAACGTTTGAACCTGAACCTCCTGTGTATTGAACTCTTGATTTTATTTAACAGTTTGGTCCTTCGAGCCGGAAATCCATCAGACAGCTGCAGATCAGAGTCTACCGGTGGTCGAATACTGCGCAGGAGAAGTTACCGAAACAGTTCTTCTTGGGTGAAAAGACCTCCGACTGAATTGTCGTTTAAAGAGGCTGGCCACTTTCTGATCTGTGGCCGAAGAGCGGATCCTGGACGGCTCAATACCGGAGGCTCAGGTAGGAAGATTTTGCCTTTTTTCTGTTTTAGATCAGAGACTTGGTTACAGTAAATATCGTTGTCAAGATTTGTTATGCAGATCAGGGACAAAAGGAATTACTGTATATTTGGTCATAGATCAGGGTAACAGAATAAGGTAGGCAGTTATTCTAGATAAACTGTGAAAAGGAACTGAGAACTTGATATCACGTGATAAGAAGGGTTACGTAACATTTTTCTTTTACCATGGGAAATCAGTGCACTAAAACATCACAAGATCCGCCCCTAACCGAAGACGCAAAATACATGCAATCACAACGTTCTGATAATGTTAGGTATTATACGAAATGGGTTAACAAATATGAATTTGATGGTAAATTAGATAAAACTTCACTGGTTAAATGCCTTAAGCAACTTAAATCCGATGCAGGAGGTCAGGCAAAAAAGCAACGCCAATTAGGCATTCCTCAGGCACACAGGTGGATTGAGGAAGCAAATCGTAGAGAACAGAAGATTAAAAATTCAAAGAAGATAATAACTTAGTATTAGCAACAGCTCCTCCTCCTCCCTTGCCCCCTCATTTACCCTTTTCAGGATATGAAGCGAGTGGACAGGCTGGTCCGCCTCCATGTTATCCTGAAGTCTCAGCGAGGCCACAACCATTTGTTAGAGATCCTATTGAAACTAGGTCCCAAGCACGTTAAATATGTGGGAATGCAGAATCATATCAAATAGAAAGAAACCTACAGGATGAGGGTGAGGAAGAAATATGTCCACTTATAGAGGTCCCAAATCCTCAAGCAGGACAGGCAGGGCAGGACCAACACTCTTAGTATATAGACCATGGACACCGGAGGATATCCGGAAAGCTACTGAGGGAATCCCCCATCCGAAAGTTAATTTTACGAAATTTTTAGAAGTTTTACAAGGCATGAGGTTGAGTTACCACTTGAATGGGGAAGAAGTAGAAAAAGTAGTAAGACAAATTATAGGTCCAGATTGGCTCATGATTTGTGGCACCTGGAATCCTCGTAATGCAGAGCTTAAACCACTCCCACATAGTGACGCAGAATTAGACAACAGAGTGAAAGGTCTTACAGACCTGAATCTCTGAGAAATGGAAACCTAGAGCAGACTGGACTTGCATTAATCAATGCATACAACAGGAAAATGAGACAATAGATGGGTACTATGCTAGATTATTGGAGTGTTTTAATAATCATAGCGGTATGACGGTTCCTGAAAACCAAACGAATGATTCCCCGTATGAACAACAATTAAAAAATGCATTTCTGAAAGGTTGCATTGCACCTATCAGTAGCTTCATTACGAAGCATATGATAGACCATCGAACAGGTAGGCTACAAGCCTTACTTGAATATGCTAGACATGCTGAAAGACATTTTAATAGCAAGAAGAAAAAGAAGGTGCAAGTCTTCACTGCTGAAGACGGAGCTGAAGTATTTGTGTTACAGTCAGGTAAAAAGGGCAAGAAGAATGCCCAGGGAAACAAACAGTCTGACAAACGATCAGAAGATTTTGAGGAAAGGAAAAAGAGAGGTGAGTGCTTTAAGTGCGGAAAAAAGGGACATTTAGCGAGGGATTGTAAACAGAACAAAAAGGTAATTACAGAAAATAAGGGAGATGAGGACTGACTATATGATAGTGAAGATACATCATGCAAAAGTCAGAAATCATCAGCAGAAGTTAATAAACAGAAGACAAATATAAATGTGATAGAAGGAATAGAGGAAGTGCAAGTAGATATGGAAGATGAAGAAAGTGAAATTTTGGATTTAGCATTATTGAGCTTAGAGCTCTACTTAGCAGATACAAAACTGGAAGTTACACTTCTGGTGGAGGGAAGGGAAGTCAAATTCCTGTTTGACTCAGGAGCGTCACGGACCCTGATACACCCCTCCAAGTTACCAGAACATTCTGAATCACCTGATTATATACTAGTGAAAGCTGCAAATGGACAGCTATACAGGGAACCACTTTCCCATGATATAGCAATAACTGACCCTGTTTCAGGTATGACCCAAAGAAGTAAAATCATTGTTTCTGCAAAGTGTCCAGTGAACCTATTGGGAGGGACCTTATGCAGATATTTGGCATAGCAGTAGTTCCGACTGTGCAGGGTATGGAAGCACAGAGGCAAATGGATACGTTTGTAGTGCGATCGGAGGGTGAAACTTTTTACTGGTACAGCCAGGACCTAGTCCAGGGGCAGTAACCGAGGAACTGATGAGCGTAGCCATCAGTAAAGCCCCCTCCCTCAACACTGATCAACAGCATTTGTTACACTGTACTCTATACTACTGTACTACGCCAGGACCTGATAGAGAGTATGAGCAAGAATTGTTCAGAAATCGCGCAACTAGATTGGTTTTACATACTTTGTATTGGGATACTGAGGGGAACAGTGTAGTTAGATGTTCATTACCTCAAGAATTCCTTGCATTATATAGATCAAATCGATTACCACATGTCAGCTTGACAAAGAACAAAAATGTAAAATGGGCAGACTTAGGAGAAAAGGTGACAAGATGGGAGAAACAGACTGACTTAGAATTGTCAAAACAATCCGAATGTATAAGAAGCACAATAAAGTTCTAGTGAAGCTGTCACGATCCAAGAATTAATATCCTTTTATTCAGACACATAAAAAACAACTGGTTTAGCGCTTTCATCTACGCAATCGTAGACTTCATCAGAACACTAATTTCTTTGGTCGACAGGCAAGCCAGATGTAGGACTTATTCGAACAGCAGGACCAGTTACAATTACACCAAAATCGGCATTTAGGCCACAGAAAAGACAATAGCCCTTGAGGAAGGATGCAGAAATAGGAATTAAACCTATAATAGCAGCATTACTCAGGGAAGGAGTACTGGTAGAATCTCCTGATTCACCATGTAATACACCCCTATTTCCTGTTAAAAAAGCAAACAGGGAATGGCGGATAGTTCAAGATTTACAAGCTGTGAACAATGCAGTGATACCCAGAGCACCCATGGTGCCAGACCCACATACTTTGTTAAACGATTTAAAACTGCAACAAAAATATTTCTCTGTGGTAGATATCAGTAATGCTTTCTTTTCGATACCTATACATCCTGATAGTCAATATTGGTTTGCATTTACATTTCAGGGTAAAAGGTATACTTATACTCGACTACCACAGGGATATTGTGAGAGCCCAACAATATTTGCACAAGAAATGGCTAGCAACCTGGCAGGGTTTACCCCACCAGAGGTAGTCAAATTCTACTTTAAGTAGATGACATCTTGCTAGCAGCCCCCACCCAGCAGCAATGCAGGGAGAATACTGTAGTGTTATTGAAATTTTTAGCAACACAAGGACACAAAGTAAATAAAAGTAAGTTACAACTTTGGAAAAAGCAAGTTAGATACCTAGGATATGTGATATCCAATGAAGATAGTATATTAGATGAGGATAGAAAAACAGCAATTTTGCAAGCACCCAAACCAGCAACCAAGAAGGAAATGATGTCCTTCTTGGGGACAACTAATTTCTGTCGGAGTTGGATACCAAATTATGCTTTGGAATCTGCTCCACTGACTGACTTGATATATAAGACACCAATGGCAGCACAAGATATTTTACAATGGACACCCAAAGCAGAAATGGCTTTCTGCAGGTTGAAGCAGTTGATAGCTTCTTCATTAGTTTTAGGACTTCCAAATGATCACAAATGGTTCTTTCAGACCGTAGATTGCAAGCAAGGATATATGACGTCAGTACTGATGCAACAACATGGGGATAAGCAACACCCCATAGCCTATTATTCATCACAGTTAGACCCAGTGGCATGATCTTTGCCCCACTGTGTACAAGCGGTAGTTGCAGCTGCAATGGCAGTACAGGCTTCGGCCTCAGTGGTATTGTTCCACCCTCTCACATTGAGAGTGCCTCATGCAGTCGCAATAATTTTACTGCAAGAAAAAGTAGCATATCTTTCTCCTGCTAGACATCTTTCATGTATGACTATACTGCTGAGCCAACCTCATATGACAATTGAATGATGTACGACATTAAATCCATCAACGTTACTTCCAACTCCTGCGGATGGCACACCGCACAGCTGCCTGCAAGAGATTGAACAGTTAACCTTGCCTAGACAAGATCTCACAGATATGCCCTTGGATAATGCCGAGGTGACATATTACGTGGATGGCTCATGCAGAAGGGGCCCTACAGGAAAGAATCTAGTGGGGTATGCAGTAGTTACAGACACTGAAATTCTAGAAGCTCAATCCTTACCACATAACTTATCTGCACAAGCAGCAGAATTGATAGCTTTGACACAGGCATGTACTTTAGCAAAAGACAAATGTGTAAACATATATACTGATAGTCAGTATGCTTTCTCTACAGTACATGTATTTGCACAACAATGGAAAAATAGGGGAATGATAACATCTAGTGGGAAACCAATTAATCATGCGCAGTTTATTTTGGAACTATTAGAATCTATTCAGTTACCTACCAAAGTAGCTATTTGCAAATGTATAGCTCATACAAAACAATAGGATAGAATTTCGAAAGGCAATGCAAGAGCTGATGCAGCTGCAAAGCAAGCGGCCTCAGACTCAGAAACTTTACTTTTGAATGAGGATTTACAACCCTCTGAGATTTTAGATTTAGACATGTTAAAAACAATGCAGATGCTTACTACAAAAGCAGAAAAACAAAAATGGGAAAAACAAGGCGCAATTCTTGAAAATGGACTGTACATTTCCAAAGAGAAAAAAACGATATTGCCGTCTAATTTATTTAGATATGCAGCTTTGTTGAGCCATGGGCAGTGCCATGTCTCAACAGGGGGGATGGTACAGTTAGTAAACCGAATATTCCAAACATATGGATTCACAAACTATACAAAAAATTTTGTGCAGCTTGTCATACTTGTAACAAGCACCATGCACAAGGGGCATTTAAACCTAAGCAAGGAAGTTTTCCTATACCACCATATCCGTTCCATACTATTTGTATGGATTTCATAGAATTAAATAAATGTGAAGGGAAAAAGTATTGTTTAGTCATTGTAGATATGTTTTCTAAATGGGTAGAAGCTTTTCCAACCAAAAATCCGGATGCAGCAACAGTGGCGAAAGCCCTGATAAAAGAAGTAATCCCCGGGTTTGGCATTCCAGAGAGGATTTATAGTGACAATGGTACACATTTCGTCAATCAGACAATTCAGCAACTTGGAAGATTTTTTGGAATCTCCTTGAAAAACCATTGTGCCTACCACCCACAGTCAGCAGGACTGGTGGAAAGGTACAATGGAACCCTTAAAAGTAAACTTAGGAAGTTAGTTGAAGAGACCCAAAAGAACTGGATACACTGTCTGCCTTTAGCACTGCTGAGTATGAGAATGGTTCCAAATGTGAAGAGTCTGACTCCCTTTGAAATGGTTTTTGGGAGAGCATATTATGTGCCTCAGTGGAAAGCTCTCATGCCCGCAGAACAAGAGGCTGACAGCTCATTAGCTAGTTATATGAGGAAACTGTTAACAAATAAATCTGTTTTGCAGTTTAACTCTTTTTCAGATAAGGAACAGACCAGACCGGTGGAAGCAGTTTTGGATCCCGGAACGTGGGTGTGGCTGAAAGTGACGAAGAGGAAGAATTGGGCGAGTCCAAAGTGGGAAGGACCGTACCAGGTACTGTTGGCAATGCCTACTGCAGTCAGAGTGGCTGAGAGGACATCCTGGGTTCATTTGACACACTGCAAACCGGTAAAGAACTTTCAACTTGATAAAAACTTTGTGACTGATATACAACAAGGGAAAAATGGCCAAGAACAAAGCGAATAGAAATTTAGATCAACCCCAGAGATGTTGCATAATCATTTTGTTGAGTATACATTTATTGACTATAATTGTGACAATTTTCCTCTTGTTGTGGTTTTTCCTTCACTCAACCACACAAGTGAAAGTGGGAAGGTGTGACGAGACGTCTATAGACTGGCATCCAAATTTTAACACATACCTAGCTATGAAACGTGTATATGCAGAGACTATGAACATTTCGAATTGCTGGGTTTGTACAGCTATACCAACAGCATATGGAGGACTGATAATGTCCACTGTCCCTCTGGGGATAAATGAGACTTGGGAGAATTTACTTTTTGATACAGGAACTGTGAGATCACAGGACAAAATAGCTTTATTTTTACCTGTCACACAAAAGGGAATTGTATGTTTTTACAAAAATGACACTCTCCAGGTGGGCTGGAGCAATTGTAATATAACAATATCTTATCAGTGTTATATTAAGACTAGTAATGGCAATATTCTTTGCAATACTAATTAAGACTCATATTTGAACTCACTGAAAACAACCATGAATGAAATTCGCAAGAATCCTGTTTTATTTAAACAATTGTCAGTTATAGACCAGAAAATGTTTCATGCAGGGTTAATGCGTATTAGTACTAAAGTAGAAAACTGTTATTTTATTTGTGGGAAAAAAGCATATAAATGGCTACCTGAGAATTGGTCCGGCAGTTGTTTTTTGGGTTATCTGGTTCCGGCAATAAGACATACTGCAAAATTACCCTTGGGAAAGATACGAAACGTGAGAGAAGCAGCTCGGAAACCTGGAGGTCCAGTCGAGAAACCTGTAAATCCAGTTGGACGGATCGAAGCTGGCTGGAAAGACCATAATAATGTAAAGGACAAAAGCAAATTGACTCATATGGACTTGAGTGACAGTGTTATATCTTGGGCAGGAATATTCCCAGCATATGGAGCAGTCAAATCGATCTGGGAGCTGAGGAAGCTGTCAAAACTTCTCGAAGTAATGAGTAATGCAACTTTCTCTGCCCTAGAACTGGTGACTGATGAACTGAATGCAATGAGAACTGTTGTGCTACAAAATCGAATGGCTCTTGACTTCACCCTAGCGGCGAGAGGTGGTACGTGCGCGCTTATCAAAGAAGAATACTGTGCATACATACCAGACAATAGGCATGATAGGCATGAAATTAACAACCACCTAGAGGTAATCCAGCAAGTATCAGCCATGACTGAACCAGGCCCAAACCCACTGATGGACTTTTTCCAGAATCTATTTGGGGGGTGGGGTTCCATCCTAATGAATATTCTAATTGCTATTTGTGTGGGTATACTCCTGATAGGAGCATGTGTTTGTTGTGGAATTCCCTGCATGAAAAGATTAATCAAAGATTTTATTGATGTATCTGTTACTGAAACTTTGTACCAAGATATCGAGATTGAAAAATTGATCTCAGATGAAACTTTTTCTGAAGTATAGATCGAATGACTCACCTAGCTGAAAATCCTTAGTGGAAGAGGTTAGGAGATGAAATGACATTATGCATACTTCAAAATAGAATAAAAAGAATTAATAGGAGGGAAAATGTTAGAAAAATATGCATTTAAATATATGTGAAATGCTAGTTTAAAAGCAAAGTAGTATGTAATGCATTTTATTCTATTAATGATATAACAAAAAGGCTGAATTCATGTGCAATTGTAAGTAGTTTTGAAACTGCAGTGTGGCTTGTAGCAAGTTGACCTCTGGCCCTGGCAGCTGCCAGCTCAGCAAGTTTTAATGTTTATGCTTTTCACAAGTGATTATCTGCTGGGTCAGGAAATTAAATATGTGAAATAATGAAATCTTCTGCTCTTTCCTGCTGGGATGATTTGGCCTTGTATATGTGTTACTAAGATAACATGCAGCTGTTGGGAAAGTGTTACAGAGAACAAAGAAGTGTATTAAAAGACTGATTCTGCTATTGTATTCGGACTAGTTTAAAGCCTTGAAGAAGTAACTTTACAGAAAGACATTATGTCTGACCAGGTGGATAGCAAGGCCGTATTGTTACCAGAGAAAAACTTTTTTAAAATATACAGCATCAGCATACATCAATGAATAGAACATTGTAAGCTAGAGTGATCTAGATGCCCTGTGACATACCACGTCAGTAAGGTGGGCACAGCTTGAATGTAAAGACTATATAAAATTGTATACTTCCTGTTTCATGTCAGACAAAATTCTATACTTGTACGTTTTTTTGCCTCCTGGTGTACACTAGTAAACTTTTGAACCTGAACCTCCTGTGTATTGAACTTTTGATTTTATTTAACACTCTTACATCCAGAAATCTGGACATTTTTTAAAATATTGCTCTTACAAACAGAAAGTTGATAGAACAACAGGTTTTACATTAGCATGAGTTTTCTGAAGGGTATGAAACCTGAAACTGAAATGTCTGTCATTATTTTATAATGTCATTCATTAATGATTTATGACTAATTTGGCAGAAAACCACAATTTTATAAAAACTGGAACAGAAATGAGGCAAAATCTGGGCATTCTGTGACAGGACAGTAAAACCAAAGTGTAGTTGACACTGGGAGTCAAAATAGAATTGGAACTGAGGATATATAAGATATTGAAAGAAAAAGGACACAATTTGTGGAAATGTAAGTGATGTGGTAAAGTGAACGTGAATCTCATCTGCTGTAGTGTGGACCCAAATTTTAAATTCTGGGATTGCCCCTTTAAGAACTATTTATGTAATTTATTTTTGTAAAAGTAATGTTTTAGCATGAGTATATTATATGTATCTGCTGTATCTTTTCTCCTTGATCCTGTGCTGAAAATGGGCTTTGCTGAGTCAGACTTTCAGTCAACAACATCAAATAAAATAAATATACATGCACACTCAGTCATAGACGGCATGAGCACATTTGCCTAAAAATTCATGTCACGTAACAAACTGTTAAGGGCAAGGCCACACACCTCCCTCATGAATTACATGCGTAACATTCTACAGGGGCATAAGAGTTTGCCAGAGGCAAAGTAAACTCTTTCTTTACTCTTGGGTATGTGGGTTGTGCTTCTGTTAGAATAGCCAGAGTTTGGTAGACATGGCTATCAGATGGAGTCTGGTAAGTCTCGGTAATTTGGTTATATGATGAGTAAGTTGTAAAGACCTGTGAAGGGCTCAGCGATGCAGTCCAGATCTCACATTAGGACTTACATAGGTAATTGAATCTTAGGCACTTTCCCATGACAAAAGTCTCACAATGGAATCTGGAGAGGTTATCTATCTCACGTTATCCTCTGGACTCCCTGCTGTGTGAGAACAAATACTCTGAGTCTTAAAAAGTTGAAGATGAAACAGTGATTTTAACAAAAATAGCAAATTCTGAATCTCAGTCTTGCACCTTTAAAGCATTGTGTTTTGAAACGCCTGATGAGTTGTCAGTGGCACTACAGGTAACACAAACTTGCCTTTGGTGCAGAAGATTGTGGGTTCTATTCCCAGACCAGGTAGATTGATCACTGATACTGCAGTGCAACATAAGGGAGGTGCTGCACTCCTGAGTGAGCCATCCTTCAGATGAGATATTAAACAGAGGTCCCAACTCCTTGAACTGGTGGTAGCTTAGGAGGATGTAAAAGATCTCACACACCTCTTGCAAAGAGTAGGGAAAGTTCCATGATGCCCTGGCCAAATTTCTCCTACTACTAAAAATACTGTCGCTGGTCTCTTCTGAAAAGAGGCTACTAGCCTATTGGGACTAACCTGCTCAACAAAAAGATAAAATAAGAGTGTGTGTGTGTGGGGGGGTGTTCACTTCCACTCACCTGCAACATATACTAACTGTACAATCACTGAACCTTAGAGTAGAGTTTTTAATAAAAGATACTAATAATCTCTGAGTTATGTTTTCCACAAAATTTCACATATGTGGTTCTGCACTTTTCAGAATAGAATTATGGTGCTCAGAATTTCAAAAGGACATGGGAACTTTCACATTGTAGCATGCAGCACCCTAAAAGAGGCTTGGTTTCATGATGAGTGAAAAGCTTTACTGGGAGTATTTCCTCCTATGCCAGACTCCATATGAATGTCTTGGGAAGTAAGTCTTATTATGAGTCTAGACTAGCAGGTTAGGAACTCTGTAGTGGAGGCCACTTGGAAACTATATATTTAAAGTCCCCTCTTGGGAAAATATGCATGGAAATTATGATTTCAGTTTCTTGTACGTTAGTGAGAAACCAAACTGTTCCCTTGCTGAAGCTGTAATGAAACTGTATTAGAGGAATGACAATATGCATCTAGGCTTGCCCAAATTTGTGGTCATTCTAGTTGGGTATATATGAGATGGGAAAAGGGATATTGAGGAATGCAGTCCATTCTTCAACAGATTTTTTTTCATCTTTACCTCAGCTATTCTCATTGTCTTTGAGATAATGTGGCCTTCCACCAATTCCTCCTGATAGGCTCATGAAGGGTATACACCTATCCCCTCAGGGAAGTAATGTTATATTAACAGGAGATAACTAGCTCAAAGGTATAAGCATAAATAGATCAGCCTATAAACTTAGCCAGTAGCATACTTGGCAAGAGGTTCTATTTTTAGAATTCCCCGAGTGTTTGTGCATGGAGTTTTGCTATAGCTATATTTGATAATGATATTTAATTCTAATGCTTGTCAGTGTTGACTTTGTGTGTAATAAAGAAGGAATTGTTTGGTCTGGACCAACAGCAGGCCCTAGGGGACAGGACGTTATTTTACAAATCCTTATTTAGTTGGGCCTTGTAAACACATTACCTAAATGAAAAGGGGATATTCAAGAGCCTCAGTTTCTGTTACTTCTTAAACAATGTGTTTATACATTTTGCAACTGTCCACATTAACTAACTTATTGTCGACTATTAAGGAGTTAATCAAGTCTGATATTTCAAATCATTATTAATATGAATGCTGTATAAGATTACTCCAGTGTTCAACTCTTAAACAAATGCATTAGCACTAACATGTTTAAAGAATTAGTTTATACAGCCAGATAAGAAACTTTGAAGAACTATATCTTAACTGCATTAATACACAGAACAGAAAGTGTTAATTTTATATGAGTATCTCTGGGAATCCAAGCAGATCTATGCAGCATGCTAATGCTTGATTTTACAGCGTCATTATCATCATTTCTTTAAGCAAATCATCCCACAACCCTCCCAACTGGAGTGTTGTAATTATACATCATTTGTCGACTCATTTCCATTATACGGATTTCTTTGAAACATCTTCTCAGAATTCTGCATGCATTGTCTGGTCTTGATTTTAGCTTTCTCCTCCATTTCTCTCACCACTCCATTACCTCCTTCTCTACCTCCACCTGCCCAACAGGTAGCATTCTTGTGGTGGGTGCAGAAGACATTCTTGTGTTGGGTGCAGAAGGCATTCTTGTGTTGGGTGCAGACGGCTGTGGTTTGCATTCCTACATCAAGTAGTTGAATTATTTTTCCAGTAGAGCAAAGGGGGTGCTGCACTCCTAAGTGTGCTCTCCTTCAGATGAGACATTAAATCAAGGAACCATTTACCTGAGTTGGGGGCAGTTCACCTGGATATATACACCTTGTCCCACACTTTTTTGTTACTGTTAGACATAGCTAACCTGTTAGCCAACAGGTTCGGTGAGAACTTCACTCCCGTGTCCCCACCACACGTACACAATGACATCCATATGACCTGTCTCATACCTTGTATCTATAAAGAGCAGGTCATAAACGCCCTCTCTAAGGCCAAAAATAAAGCATCTATGGGACCTGATAACATCCCAAGTTGCATCCTACATGGGCTCAAACAACAATTAGCAACAACACTGGGTACTCTTTTCAGTCATAGTCTAAGCTCTGGCTTCATCCCAGCTGAATGGAAAATGGCCACTGTTATCATCTTGCACAAAGGTGGTGCCTCCACTGACCCAGGGAATTATAGACCTATTAGCCTGACTAGCTTTATCTGCAAGGCCATGGAGTGAATCATCATGGACCTTATCAACAAAGATATAATGTCCAGACACTGGCCCCTACTCAGTTTGGATTTGTCAAAGGGAAAGCATGCATGTTAAACCTGGTGGACTTCTTTGAGACAGTCACTAAGGCCTTGGATGATGGGAAACCTGTGCATCCAGTCTACCTAGACTTAGCAAAGGCTTTTGACGCTATCCTTCACTCAGGCATCATTTACAAACTCACCAAGCTAAGTATCATTAGATGGTTTGTTAACTGGCTCACTGATAGAATCCATATAGCCCAACAGGGGAATCCACCTCCAGCAGCAGACCTGTAATCAGTGGTGTTCCACAGGGATCAGTCCCGAGACCTCTATTGTTTGGAATCTATTTCTCCAAAGTACAAGCTAAAACTAAAGGTCTGTGGCTGACAAAGTTTGCTGATGACTGCAAATCGGGAGCGATCATAGAATCTCCAAACAATATTAACATGCTACAAGAGGGTCTTACACAAACAAATGATTGGTGCCAAAGTCATGGCCTTCAATTCAATGCAAAAAATGTATTATCATTCCTTTCAGTAAGTGCGATGTTCATGCTAACTACCACATCAATAACAACACCCTAAGTACACACTCAGTGGTGAGAGACCTGGGGACACAGAATGACAGTAACCTTAGTTTTGATCACCATGTCTCCATAGTGGTAAGAAGGGCATTCTATATTGGTCATCTCATAAGTAAGAGCATTGTATAGAACAGTATGTGTGTTGTACCTTTAAGAAGCATTTCCAAGGACAGCAAATGCATATAAATAGCAAGCACGTGCTAGCTTCAGTGCCATTTTGAGACTGCAGCCAGAGTGTAAACAGGTAGGAGTGAGATAGTCAGTCTGTTTATAAGTTATTTAAGTTAAAGTTACTAAGCCTCAATCCTGATGTGTTTGTACATACTAAAGCTGCTTGAACAGAACCCACAACTGTTCATCTGTTTTATCCTGACCAGATGAGTGACACATTGCATCCATAAAAAAAGAAGTTATAACCTGTCTGTACTCTTCCCTCATCAGGCCAATAACTGAGTACAATGCCCCTTTTGGTATGTACCTTTCCAAGCACCTGCAGCAAATGGAAAGACCACAAAGATTCCTTACAAGGAAAATTCAAGGTCTTCAACATTTGTCCTATGTGGATCGTCTGAAATCACTGTCACTTTATTCTGTTTCATAAAGACTACTCAGTGGCAATCTATGCCTTGCATATAAGACAATCTCTGACCCTGCTTTATTGGAAATGCTGCATATCTGCAAGTCAAATGGTACACAGGTTACTCGCTCTAATGACCTTAATCTGGTTATGTGACATTAATAGAACCTGCTGGAGGGACAGATTTGTCTCCCAGAGGTTAACACACCTTTGGAATGGACTCCCATGTCATGTCAAACAGAAGACCTCATTGGCCCTCTTAAAACACAATCTGGATGATTGCATGGCTAACCGTAAAGTCACCCTGGGGAGTTCCACCTGTGTCTCTCTTGGATAGGAGCAATATGTGCTGATTGTTGAAATAAGGGTAGAACATGGCTAGTCTTGTAAGGGCCCTATAGCCATTAGCCTAGTAACATCCTATGATCCTATGAATGCTATCAAAATGTCCTTCATCCAGCCTGTGTTTGAGATTATAACTATATCAATTGTGTCAGACAAAAACAAAGGAGTTTCAGTTCTTCCTCTTATCTTATTATAGCATCCCTCACACCCTTAAATACTTACATTTCATTTATTTCATTGAATTGAACTTCTTAACCATAGTTGTGCTATACATCTAAGCTACTATATTTTGTACTGTTATAAAGCTTTTTTTTTACTGTTTACCTGCATTTTTACACTTTTTATACTGTTTAACTGTATTTTTATTGCTAGATAGTGTTTCATTACTGTAATTGCTTTTTTATTGAATTACTTAACAGTAAAATGCTTTTTCATACTGAGATTTGTATTTTCTGTTTGTGAGTGCTCTATCTGTACATTTTGTTTTTGAGGTTTCTGTGTTCTAGTCAGGTAGCATGGTCTGGATAAAGGCCTGCTGTTATCCAGGCCTGGTTGTTTTGCTTGTTGAGCTTCCTGTGTTTTTGGCAGCCATCTTCTGCTGATAGTGTCTGTCATCGCTGTTAGTGAGAGTAACAGGACTGCCTGACCTACTCTAGCATGAGTGATTGGTTGAAAGAGCAGGGGCTAGTAGCAGGATTGGGTAGTAATTCGAGCTTCTAGATTCTTCCATTTTTTCTGGTATTTAAACCATGTGTTTGCAGGGTGTTGCACTTGCTTGCTTGTTGTGCACTGCCGCTGTGCTGTTTTATCCCATTGTGAGGTATCTCAGTTGCATTTTTTTCTGTTACCAGCACTCCTGTTAACTGTCGCCCTCCCTTGCAACTATGATTTTATCCAGTCCTACTCACATCTATAGGTACTCTATTCTGATAGTACCCACTCTACAATTCTTTACCTCTTTTCCACAGATTCTGACAACCATGGACAGAGAATTTCCTGTGTTTTCCCCTGCTAGTCTTGTTGATATGGGCATCCTGAGACAGTGTAGCAACTACCTCATGCACACAGACAACCCTCTTCTTCTACCACCTAGGAACACAATATGTGAGAGATACAATTACATTAAGAACCTAGAATCCTTGCAGTCTCAATCACAAGCCAGTACATCTGGCACTGAGAAGGTTGTCTGCACAAACACCACAAACACCACACCTCTAACACCACCCACACCTGTACAGTACATTCCTACATATGTGAAGGTTCTCAACAAAAGCATACCTAAACAAAAGAGATCTCTGAGGCAAAAACACACATGCATATCACAACCCACTGCACCAAGCACCAGACTTAGTACACATGCCTGTGTCTCACAACCTGTAAGGCCCAGCCACAGACCCAACATACTAGTCATAGGAGACCATCGTGAGACACACAGATGTGCCCCTCACCAGGGTAGACAAGGGGAAAGTCACGGTAAGTTGCTTGTCAGGTGCTAGAATCTGCCATATCACTCATGCACTGAAGTCTCTCAACAACAGGTACTGTTATGACTCTGTCATAGTCCATGTTGGTGTGAATGACTTGAGACATACATCTCTGGACTATATGAAGAGAGACGTGATTGATCTCACTGAATATGTATCCCAGACAGGTATGTCCCTAGACTTGAGCAGCATGCTACCATCATCCAGAATGATGCCTCAGTGCAAACAGAAAATGATTGACTTTAACAATTGGCTTAGTTTCTGGTGTCATTCCAAGGGGATCCAGTACCTGACAACTTGTGAGGACATGATTGACAGACCATGATGCTTTGCCAGAGATAGCCTTCATCTGTCTCCCCTGGGCTTCAGGCTTCTGGCTTCAGGCAAAGGCTCTTGCCTTTCCCATGGTGCCATTTTAGGCAATGTCATGAGGACAAAATTACCAATGTGAAAAATTCTTCTAAACAAAATGTAAAGATCATGCCACTAAACGCTAGGAGTCTTAACATGAAACTGCACTCATTGCAAATATTCCTCACCCTGGAAGATACTGACATTTGTGCAGTCACTGAAACATGGTTCAGCGCTATGGAGAGCAACCCAGCCTTACCAGGTTACCTGTCCTACCATACTTTCAGACCCCAAACAGAGGGCTACAAAGCCAAAGGAGGTGAAGTTTCAATATTTATGAAAGACATACACACCTCCAGGCTGGTCAAACAGTATGATGCACAGGAGACACTCCAGGTGTAGTTAACTGTTGACAAAACACGTATTCAAATTATAGCTAGCTACAGGCCCCCAACCATGACTCAGGAAGCCCACTCCACCTATCTGGACTTACTTAAATCCATCAAGATTCAATCATCTACCCTGATCCTGGGCAACTTTAACTACCCAACCATAGAGTGGAAGACCTATTCTAGCTCAAACATGAACGCCCAGAGATTCCTCAACTTCATCAATGCCAGTGCATTGAATCAGCTGTTGACACCCCTACTAGAGGTGAAAATATCCTGGACCTGGTACTAACCAACATGAGTAGCCACTGTAGCACCCCTACAGTGTCATCCTCCTTGATAAGATCCAACTATAAAGCGATCACTTCCAAAGTCACCATCTCCCTGACCCCCCCAGTTGCCAGGGTCGAACAAAAAAATTTTCCAAAGCTGACTACAACCTCCTGAGAGTAGGTATAAGCAGCTTCACAGCCACCAGCCCTTCATTTCAATCAAGCACTAATGTCCAAGGCTACACCAAAAAACTATATGGACACCTATATACCAGCATGGACTCAGCAATACCTAACAGGACCAAATCATACTCCTCAAGGAAGAGTAAACCTGTCTGGTGGACAGCAGCAATAAACAAACTCTATAATAAAAGGAAAAAATTGCCATCCAGGACCAAGAAGGAGCAGTTACCAAGTTGGAAGCAATCTCTCCTTTGTCTGAACAAGCAAATAAGGTCACTGATCAAATCGTCTAAGGCTAACTTTCAGTCCAAATTGGCCACATCCACTAAGGACAATCACAAGGCCTTCTTTGCATACATCCACAATCTCAAAGGTAACTCCCAAATTTTCTCTAAATTGATGGTCAAGAATACCACATACACAAATGCCATAGATATAGCCAACCTGCTGGTAGACAGGTTCAATGAAAACTTCACCTCCCTGTCCCCCCCATCAGTAAACCAGGACATCCCCAGCACCTGCCCCCCTACCCTTATCACCAGGGAGCAGGTTATTAATGCCATCTCAAAGGCAAAAAATACAGCTGCCATGGGATACAACAACATGAACTCAGGCAAAACCTCTCAGCACCACTATGCACCCTATTCAAACAAAGCCTGTACACCAGCTTCATCCCAGCAAAATGGAGGACAGCCGCTGTCATCCCTCTGCACAAAGGTGAAGCATCCACCAACCCAGGCAATTATAGGCCCATCAGCCTAACTAGCCTGATCTGCAAGACCATGGAACACATTATCATGGACCTTATAAACAAAGACATTGGCAACTTCCAAATGTTTGATCCCACACAGTTTGGTTTTGTCAAAGGGAGATCATGCCTGTTAAACTTGGTTGCCTTCTTTGAAACAGTCATCAAAGCCATGGATGAGGGCAAGGCAGTGCACACCACCTACCTTGACCTAGCCAAAGCCTACGATACTATTCCCCACTCAGGCATAATAGATAAACTCCCCCAGCTAGGCATCAACCCATATGTTACCAGATGGTAGCTAACTGGCTCACTGAAAGAAACCACTCAGTCAAAATATGGGAAGCCACCTCTAGTAGTAGACTCATAACAAATGAAGTACCCCAAGGATAGATCTTGGGGCCTCTACTGTTTGGAATATACTTTCCTAAGTTGCAAGCCAAAACCAGTGGTCTGTGACTGACCAAGTTTGCAGATGACTGCAAGCTGGGCACTGTTATAAATTCCCCTAGTGATGTGAACATCCTCCAAGGGCCTTAACCAAACTAATGACCAGTGCCAGAAACATGGCCTCAAACTGAATGCCAATTAATGCATCATTATCCCCTTTGGGGAAAATGGTGCCCCCCTAATTACTACATTAATAACGTACTAAGCACACAGTAGTCAATCATGAGGGACTTGGGCACCCAGGTTGGTAGCAACCTGACGTTTGACCACCATGTTGCCTCCATTGTACGGAAGTCTTTCTACATGGCCCACCTCATAAGTAAGGGTATTTCATCCAGGAGCAAGGAGGTCATAACATCTCTGTACTCCTCCCTTATCAGAACCATTATTGAGTACAATGCCCCCTTCGGCGTGTATCTTGCCAAGCACACATGCAGCAGTTGGAGAGACCACAGAGGTTCCTGACCAGGAAAATCCAGGGTCTCAAATACCTGTCCTATACAGATAGGCTAAAAGCCCTGTCCCTCTACTCAGTCTTGTACTGACTGCTCGGAGGTGACCTGTGTCTGGCATACAAGGCCATCTCAGCCTTGATGGAGTTGCTGCATATTCGTAGTCAAACTCCACTCGCGCAACCTGCACACAAAGTCTCAACCTGGACTGTGACATTAATAGAACTTGTTGGCAGGATAGATTTGTGTCCTAATGACTCCCACATCTGTGGAATAGACTTCCTCTCCATGTCAAGCAGAGTACTTCACTAGCCCTCTTTAAGAAGAACATGGAAGACTGGATAGGAAACAGAAAATACACCCCTGGGATCCCACCTGTGTCCCTGCTGGACAGGGAAAACAGGTGCTGACTTTGTGTGAACGTGGGTAAAATGCTTGGCTAGGCTTATAAGGGTCTCCAGGCTAATAGCCTGGTATCATCCTATGAACCTATGAACCTGCCAACACATTCAGTGATAATGAAAACAACAGTCCACTCATGTGACAACTCTGCCTTTCACCACATTTAATAAATGTCTTCTTCACACCCTTGTTTATCTTATTCACCATATGATTCCCTGAAATATTCCTCAATTACCTCCAGTATAATATTTTGTTTTGTCCATATTTTCTGATCTTTCCTTTCATTTCTCTGTTTTCTTCCTTAACCCTCTTTACTAGAAAGGACATACCTCTTTTTCCATTCCTTTTTAAGTAATCTGTGTAATATAATATCCTTTCTACACATTCCACTTAAATACCGGATGCTTTTTCCTCAAAGGATTCCTCAGTATTTATCTCCAAATTATGCATCATTTCCTTATTAATATTTTTATATTATTTTCTGCTATTTCCTCTTTCTATTTTTAGTTTAATGTGCATCCTTTTATCATTTCGATTTAAAATCTAACCACCATTCTGTCCAAGATTCAAAGAATCTTCTCATACATACATGGTCCTTGCAAAATACCCTTTGGTCCCTGAACCACATTTTTTTATTTAATCTACTTTCATGTATTCCTGTAATCCCTTTCCCTTGTACAATGCTATCCTCAATTTCATCCAGTTCTAACCATACAGCCCCATTGTCAGCAACCCTTTTCCAAAATCCCCATAATCTTGTTTAAATCTCTCAAGGATAACAAAATAGCCTCTCTCTTCTTAATGCACAACACTTTTGTACATCTGTTGATCTATTGATCTTGCCATACCATATAATTTATTTTAATTTTTTTAACATTTTGCCCTTTTTTACCAGTCATTCACAAATTGTAATTAAAATCTCTCACGATTATCACTTTCATATTTACTATTCCATACTTCCTAATCTCTTCAAATAATTCTCTTGCCTTTACATTTGTACAGGCATAGATACCGATTAGTTTATAAACTTAATTTTCATACCTGATATGCAACATAGTAGCCCTATCTACCTACTTATACACAGGTCTAATATTTAGTTCTCAGACTACTCATACACAAATAATCCCTCCCCATCTTTCATATCCAAATGATATACAACCTGCATCCCAATATTTTTCTAACTGAATTCTAGCCTTTACTCAAATCTCACATCTTACTGCGATGGTGGTGCTGCTGTAGCATTGTCGCCTCACAGTTAGACGTTGTCCTGCTTGATTCTCAGCTTCAGCGTCTTCTGTGTGGAGACATGCATGAATGGGCGTACCTTCGTTGAAGGTTGTGCATCAGGGCTGGCAACTCGGCATGTAAAAATCTACTGCCAATCATTAGCGTACTGGAGTTCCGCTGTGGTGACCGCTAACCAGGAAAAGCCGAAAGACACAACAACAACAACTCAAATCTCACATCTTGCATTGCCGGGATATCCATAACTAACTCCATACACCATTACAACACTATTAGCCTTATTAACCCTGTTTTATACTGTTCACATTTCCAGATAAAGTCCTCACGTTATTCCGGCTTTGGGAGAACGTTTTCTCTTATAATGATTTGTACCATAGAAATGAACCACAATTGATTATCACTCTAAAAACTAGATTATTAATGTAGGGATTCATTGCAAAGCAGGGGATGAGCCTTACCATACTTCTCAGCCTCTTAAAGCAAGAAATCCAGACAAAGCCTAAAATAAAGGGGGGTGCAGCTGCTCTGAACAGTAAATGTTTTCTTTTTGCAGTGATGGTTCATTGTTGTTACTGCAGAAATGAACCACAATGGATGATTGCTCTAAAAACTAAATTATTAATTTAGGTAGTCATTACAAAGCAGGGGAGGAACTTTCTCTCTCAGCCTCTTAGAGCAAGAAATCCATACAAAGCCTAAAATAATCAGGGAGCAGCTGCTCTGGACAGTAAATGTTTTCTTTTTGCAATGATTGTTCATTGTGGTTACTGTGGAAATGAACCACAATGTACGATCACTCTAAAAAAACTAAGTTATTAAATGTAAAATAGGGAAGGAACCTTACCATACCTCTCAGCCTCTTACAGCAAGAAATCCAGATAAAGCCTAAAATAAAGGGGGGGGGGTCAACTGCTCTGAACAGTAAAAGTGTTCTTTTTTACAATGATTGTTCATTATGGTTGCTGTAGAAATGAACCACATTGTATTAATGTATGGAGTACTTGCAAAGCATGACGAACCTTACCATACCTCTCAGACTCTTAGATCCAGAAATCCGGACTTTGTTTTTAAATATTGCTCTTACAAACTTAGAAAGTTGATAGAATAGCAGGTTTTGCATTAGCATGAATTTTCTGAAGGGTATAAAATCTGAAACTGAAATATCTGTCATTATTTTCTAATGTCATTTGTTAATGATTTATAACTAATATGGCAGAAAACCAAAACTGTATGAAAAACAGAACAAATATATGAGGCAAAAACCTGGACATTCTGCGATAGAACCATAAAACCAAAGCGTAGTTGACACTGGGAGCCAAAACAGAATCGGAATTTAGGATATACAAGATATTTGAAAGAAAAAGGACACCATGGGTGTGAATGTAAGTGACATGGTAAAGAGGGTGTGACTTTCATCAGCTGTAGTGTGGACCCGAATTTTAAAACCCGGGATTGTCCCTTTAAGAATGAAGGCTTTTTTATGAAACAGTGATCAAAGAATATAAGTGACTGGATGGACAGCAGTCACTGTTATTTAATTTAAAAATACTGCATGATTTTAAACAGTCAACAAGATACGCATCACATAATCACAAATCCATCATATTTAATTTGGTTTTTGCTTATTGAATTTATAACCACACATGCTGTACTTTGTTTCACTTGAGTCCCAAAACAGCAATAGGTTTAGCACTGTAGCCATCTAATGAAATGAAGTGGTCACATTGCTGAAAAAGTTCTTCGGTAGTCAGAGCATTTTACATTTGCTAACACAAAAATGCAAACAGTACAAAACCGACATCTAAGATAGATTACAGAAGAAATATACATGCTTTCAGTAACCAGCACACATTTTAAAATTCTGTTTAGAAAATTCTTTAACCATAAGTGCAAGAAAATTACCAAAAGTGGATTTCATTTTTAAATCTCATTTTCTGCACAGAAGAACTTTTAAATCTGCCAGCATTTCTGCATTCCTACATCCCTACTCAAAAACATTTTTACTAGATTTATAACAGGTTAAGGATAAACCATGCAATTCAAAAAGGATTACTGCTAATGGTAAGCACTATCACACATGGCCATCCACTTACTCTTTCTGATTCATAGGCTGCTCTACTGCACAGATTTTCTGTAACCAGAAGAATTGCCCCACGAGATAGTCCTCCAGCCTAACTAAAGGGTAAAGAGACAATCTGAGTGAGTAGTTAATGCTAATTAGTCATATTCTGTGCCATAGGCATGAGTAAAGAGACAATCTGAGTGAGTAGTTAATGCTAATTAGTCATGTTCTGTGCCACAGGCATGGGTAAAGAGACAATCTGAGTGAGTAGTTAATGCTAATTAGTCATGTTCTGTGCCACAGGCATGGGTAAAGAGACAATCTGAGTGAGTAGTTAATGCTAATTAGTCATGTTCTGTGCCACAGGCATGGGTAAAGAGACAATCTGAGTGAGTAGTTAATGCTAATTAGCCATGTTCTGTGCCATAAGGCGTGGGTAAAGAGACAATCTGAGTGAGTAGTTATGCTAATTAGCCATGTTCTGTGCCATAAGGCATGGGTAAAGAGACAATCTGAGTGAGCAGTTAATGCTAATTAGTCATGTTCTGTGCCATAAGGCATGGTTAAAGAGACAATCTGAGTGAGTAGTTAATGCTAATTAGTCATGTTCTGTGCCATAAGGCATGGGTAAAGAGACAATCTGAGTGAGTAGTTAATGCTAATTAGTCATGTTCTGTGCCATAAGGCATGGGTAAAGAGACAATCTGAGTGAGTAATTAATGCTAATTAGCCATGTTCTGTTCCATAAGGCATGCATGTGGCTACTCATTTACTAACTTGGCTGCATAAATTAACATGGTTGCTTGAGAAAATGAACACAGCAAAAGAGTTGTGGTGTGTGTGTGTGTGTGTGTGTGTGTGTGTGTGTGTGTGTGTGTGTGTGTGTGTGTGTGTGTGTGTGTGTGTGTGCGTTTGTGTGCAAGTGCATGCACGTGTGTGTGTGTGTGTGTGTGTGTGTGTGTGTGTGTGTGTGTGTGTGTGTGTGTGTGTGTGTAGTTGCAGGAGTGGAGTTAGGCAAAGGTCAGTTCAGATGTGTGTGTGTGTGTGCATGTGTGCTTGTGTGCATGTGTGTGTGTGTGTGTGTGTGTGTGTGTGTGTGTGTGTGTGTGTGTGTGTGTGTGTGTCTGTGTATGTTGGAACATGCATGTGGGTGAATAGTTGAGCATGTTGATAAGTCCAATCAAATGTGCGTTGGTGTGTGTGATGAGTGGAATATGCATGCATTACTGTGTGTGTGTGTGTGTGTGTGTGTGTGTGTGTGTGTGTGTGTGTGTGTGTGTGTGTGTGTGTGTGTGTGTGTGTGTGTGTGTGTGTGTGTGTGTGTGTGTATGTGTGTGAATGTTTGGATGTGAGAGTGTGCATGTGTGTGTGTGAATGTTTTGTGAGAGTGTGCATGTGAGAGTGGGGGGTGCCTGTGCCAACATGATGAATGGGCTGCCACATGAAATTGTACCATAAAATGCTTTTAGTATGGCCAGTAAAACAGTTATCCAGAGACACAGAAATGAGCCAGTAATGAGCTCTAACTCCTTGTGGCTGAAGCTGTCTCTGAAATGTATTTTATGAGATCATGTAAATTAACCTACCAGTGTCAGGGATGCTGACTTCTACAGAGTGTTCGTTATGTTTTTTTTTCAGAATCTAACTAAAAGAAAGTGTTAACATCAATCATTATATTATTTGTCCTTTTGGATTATCTACATTAAAAAAATGAAAAATTAATTATATTCAAAAACAAATAGGACAAAAAGCAAAGCCATTCATTAGAAAATCCAATCTTCAAAGAGCTTTTTTAAACAAAGAATTGAAACGCTAAGGGGAAAATGGATAGATTATGCTTTTCTACTACATGAAAAATAAGTGCTTTAAAACATTCAACTTACTGTATCAGTTACACTTGTTAGTACAGCAAAGCAGCTTAAGTGGAAACAGTGACATGTTACGTGTGTCTGGTTGGTATCTTCTTCAGAAAGCGTACATCCTTCTGTCGACCAGTAACTTATGTTATTGTCATCAGTAGTCCAGAAAACACATTTAGGTGATTCAGCTTTGTTGTATTGAATCTGGTTAAAATGAGCAAAAAAATATATTCATGATCTCTTTTTTTGTCTGAACATATGCTTACCTTAATTATTGTGACATACAGTAAACTGAATTTAAGCAGCAATAAAGACCACAGGTAACACAGAAGGAAAAACTCTAGCATGGACACTGATGTGGTAGCTAAATCAAAGTGCAACCAATAAAAATACTAGCAATGTGAATAAAGACAGTTCTATCACAAAACCAAAAATAGAAGAATAAAAATACAATACCCACCAACACTGCTTAAAGCAATAAAATCCAAGTTTAATATACATATAAACACACAGTAAGCACTTTCACACCCAAAGGTGCTTCATCAGACCAGAATACACAATGCAGAACAAATAGCATTTTATATCGAGCTTTCAGTCAATAAAAACACTTAAAGAAACCAATTAATAATACAGGTCATATGATCAACATGCCGGTTTTAAGGGCACCATTTTAGTCAGATCAGAACATTTATCTGCTTGCAACTTAATAATCCATCACAATTCCGTTCTCTCTTTAGCATTATTAAAATCACATCCCCTTAAATCTTTTAACGTTAATTGTAACACCATAAATCTAAACACATGCAGTTGTCCATGTACATTAACATGTTATGCTAGGGCCTTCATTAACTGTCCCTTATGTATATCACTTAAACGTTCAGGTATACGCTCTCTCAAAGACATCCTCCTTTTCCCTACATAAAACCACGAGCATGTACTACAAAATGCTAGATAAACAAGGTCAGTGCTCCTACAAGTATACAGATCTGGAGAATAACATACATCTGTATCTGGATGAATAAAAGAGCTCTAATCAGAAATAAAATGGCATGAGGAAAGGCACAAAAAGATGCCAGTCTGAACTGAAAGTCTTCTTTTAGGCTTATTCTGTTGACAGCATAAATGCTCTTCCTAAAACAAAACTAGGTCTTTCTTGAAACAGACTTTTTATTTTATATCTGTCTTTAGGATAGACCATTTTTTTAATGATGTTATAGACTAGTGTAACATTGCTAGAATATGTCAAAGGTACTCAAGTTATAGTATTGGTTGAACTAACCAATCCTGTGCAAGTACCAGCCAATTAACTTTTAGTATTAAAATGAGATCTAGCACTACCTCTTCTCTCTTGATGCACCTCTGTCATGTTAGAATCAATATCATTGGTCAAGAATCCTCTATAACCAAAAATATTGGATGAAGCTTGTAAACCTTCCAGATAACATCCTTCAACACTACTAAAACTATCCTGAGGTACAGAACAACCTTCACTGGGTGGATCTAACTACTCCTGATGGTAAATCAACCAATCCTCTTGTCACATCAAAATAAGGTCTAGCCTTACCCCCTCCCCCTTGATAAATCTCTTTCAGGGTAGGATGAATGTCATTGGGTGAGTAACCTCTATAGACAAAATCATTGGTTAAAGAATGAAACCCTTCCTACAAATGTTCCTCATCATTATTCAACCTGGAATTCAACCTGGAAAACTTAGTAAATTGTCCTTTAAGTACATTCTTATAGATGTAACTTAGTGTGATGCAGCAAACTGTTCTTTTTACAAGGTTTTGTATAAACGTTCATCTTAATAAAACCATTAGACATCTTGGTGATTGTAACGTCTAAAAATAAATTGTATCTAATGAACAATCAACTGTAAATTTCAAAAAAAGTGGTCATACCTTCAATATAATGTATACAATTTTCCATTTCAGACAAGGAACCTGGCCATAATAAAAGCATGTCATCTACAAAACATTTGTAAAATTTTATACAATCAACAAATCTATTGTGCTGTAAAACATTTGTAGTTTCCCAATAAGTTAGTACAGTGTTGGCATAACTATTGGCACATACAGTGCCCATACAACTCCCAGCTTCTGTAAATTACAGACTTCATTAAATACAAATATATTATTCTCTAATATTATTTCCAAGTGTGAACACAATAGATCAATCATATTGCCTGAAAAATTCCTATTGTTGGAAAGAAACAATCGACCAAAATCAGTGCAGAAATAGCTGGATGTTATCTGCAAGAATCTCTCTCTCTCTCTTTTGTAAGGCAGACATAACAAATATGACGCAAGACTGGACAGATCCTTGAGGAACATATTATCTGACTTGGAGGCATCTTTTAGATAGGAAATTTCTGAACCAGTAGAATGATTTATCATGTATTCTAGTTGCTAGAAGTGTGTTTAAAGAGGAGGGTTAAACTAATCAAAGGTCTTGGCAAGGGCAATGAGTACTACCCTTGTCAGATTTCCTTTGTCCATAATGATCAGAATATTAACAGTAAATGTCCAGATTGATCTTATTCTGCTTCCTCCTGGCCAGAAACTGTGCTAGTGATGTCTTGGAAGGGGGGAGAGTATTTGTGGATATAGAAAGACATCTGATATTATACATGTTCTTCAGGGATTTTCCAGAAATCAGCAGAATATAGACTGACTTAAATTTGGAGGAAGATATGGGATTGGGAGTTTAAGACAGATTGGGAGTTTAAGATAGAGGCTTTTTATTGCAGGTTTTCAGATTATTTGCATGAAATATAGATTTAGGGATAGATTAAATATGCTCTGTATGGAGATGAGGAGGTGATCCTTTCACATGGATTGAATCCAGAGATGTAAGTTCTTTACTTCAGTGAGTCTAAACACTTTAGACTTCAAGTTCTCTAAAAATTAATATTTTCTATACCCTTAGCTAATAACCTGAAAAGGAACCAAAAAGGAAACAGCCCACTTAGAATCTCATTTATTCTTACAAAAGAGGGAAAATCATTTTCTAAAATATTCTCTTCCTGATAGAATTACGTACTACAAGATAAAAGAAATATTACTGATTACTCATGTTTCTGAAAAAGACTGAAACACCACTTTGTGGAAACCTTCAAATGTGGCTTCTTCAGGGATGCTGGTTAAGGTAGCCAGCATTCCTATGTTTTGTTACATTGTATTATAATTTTGTTACATTGTATTATAAATCAAGCATTGGAATAAAAAATGGCACTAAAATGTTTCACATAATAGGGACAGCTAGCATTTAGAATATAAAGTGCAATTATTATTTCCCTGCAAATATAACAAAAAAATTCTCTGTGTATTCACACTGTGACTGATAAGTATATTAATGTATGCAAATAATTCAATATGTTAATGTATCAATCTCTTTACTGCTATTTGAATATGAGAATGTATGTCGATATACTTGTCATGCATTCACATATTCAAATAGCAGTAAAGAGATTGATAAATTAACATATTGTACTTACATTATTTGCATAAATTAATATATTTGTCTGGGCGGCCACTGTGATGCAACGCTTAGCATTGCTGCCTCACAGCAAGAGGTTCTCTGGTTTGATTCTTGGCTGGAGTGCCTTCTGTCCAGAGTCTGCATGTCCTCCCTGCAGTCATATGGGTTTCCTCGGGGTGCTCTGATTTCCTCCCACATCATCCCAAAGACATGTTGTAGGTGGATTGGGCACACTAAACTGGCCTTGGGTGTCAGTGTGTGCATGTGTGTGCCTTCTGTTGAAGGTTGGGCACTGGGCTGGCAACTTGACACTGTAAAACTCTACTGCCAATTATTCTGCAAACTGTTGTTTTGCTGTGGTGACCCCAAACCAAGAAAAGCCGGAAGGAGAAGAAGATGTCTGTATACTTGTCATTGAGTCTGGATCATGACTGTAGCATATTACTGGACCAGTTTACCTACCCAGTTAATAAATAAATGAATATAACATTTAAAAGCAAATGACTGAGGATGCAGGGTAAGATATTTAATGTGGTGGCTTGTCTAAAAGTTATATTTCCTTTTGCTTAATTAGAAGTAGAAATGAGATGGTTTATGGTGCTGATGGGAAAGGTAGTCAGGCTGTTATTATGAGGGGTTTTAAGAGGATGGGTAATGATGGGGAATTCTCACAGAAAGCCACAATGATGAAGTAGACTATTGCTTGTTAAGGTCATATTAGTTGTATTAAAAGAGTCAAGAATGGAATTTTTGTGTCCACCATATAAAGGTTAACTTGCTTCCAAAACTGTGTTGGGTTTGTAATATAGGTAGTTTGGTAAAATCTTAGAAATAAAACTTTATGACATCTAATTGCTTTTGTGACCAAGTTTCATAAGATAATAAACATCTGTGGTCTTTTTGGGAACTGGGATTTTTTACAAGTGGAACCATGTTTGGTCACTGAATTTCAGTAACGATGTTAGTTTAGATATAATCAAGTTGTTTGTTAGTTTTTTCTATTAGTCTTGAGAAAACAGGGAAATATGTATTCCGTAGGTCATGGAGAAGGCTGGCTATGATGCTGTCGTCAGACTCAGGGTCCTTGTTTATATGAGTTCAGTCAAGCTGAGTTGGGACTTTAATTTGGTGATGTTGTCCTGAGACTTGCAGCAGAAGGTGATGTTAACCTAGGGTTATCTGAGAGCTGGGTGATTGAGGCGGGGCTGGGATGACTGAGGATGCAGGGTAAGATATTTAGAGAAGTTATGAAGTTAGGTAAATGTATTTGTCATTACCATATTTGTCAGAGTGTGTTTAACTCATATTGGATGAAGTCATGTTAACGCACCAGGTACCTTTTGTAGAAGTCAACAAATGTTATCTTTTTCTGGGAAGGTTTGATTGTAATATTTTCAGACAAGGTACAGAATTTATCAAAGTTAATGCAGGATTTGAGTTTTTTTTTTCTTTAGACGAGGCAGGTATGCAAATCCTAAGAGTTTTTTTGTGTTCGTTTAATATTATAGATTGTAGCAACTAGTTTGGGCCATTGGTCTGTGCATGTAGTTCTGCTGATATACTAGATCTGAAGAGGACATTTTTTCCTTATCCTGTTCTTTTCAATGACGCATTCAAGTGTTCAATTCAATTCAAGTGTGTGTGTGTGTGTGTGTGTGTGTGTGTGTGTGTGTGTGTGTGTGTGTGTGTGTGTGTGTGTGTGTGTGTGTATGTATACAATTATGATGGTGTATGGGGTGTGTGGGACGTGTGTAATTGTTCCAGTTTGTAGTCAAGCTGTCTGTATTTTAAGTAGAAAAAGATTGGTGTTACACATAGTTGGTGGCTATTTGAGGAATTGCTGTGGCTTATTTAGTTGTTTGACTGTTGGCTTTATGATATGTGATTTTATAGACTCATGTGATAAAGCCAGTGCTTGTAGTGGTTGATGAAGGGATGTTTGGTAGAGACCAGCAGCAGTAGCATTAAGTGAAAAGAGAGTAAAAAATCTGAAATGGACAGGCTTTGCTTTAAATTAAAGAAGGATTGCATTCTAGTAGCAAGAAAAATCAACAAGATATTTCCTAAAAAATATAAATTGTATACATCTGGAATGTGATGGAGGGTGGTGAGAGTGCCTTATACTTACAAGAAATATTATGAGAGAAGAAAATATCTACAGAATTGATCCGTGACTTAGAAAAAGACTTTTATGGTGGGATCTAGGCAGTCACAGTGTTAGAGAGATGAATATCATGTCCTGTTAGCTGATTAAGAACAATACACATCTCTACAGGGATGAAATAGAAACCATAATGCAGGTGAGGTAGGTAGGTATCCTACCACAGAAGGAGCAAATGAACTGGAATATATATAAATATATAGATATGTTGGGCAAATGGTACAATCAAAACCATTCACAGGAAATGGCTGCAGCTAAAGGCAGCAGGCCATTATGATACTCAGCCAGCAGAAATGGTTTAATGGCTGCTGTTTACATAACACATGCAAAACTATATCTGAAGCAGTGTGTGAAGCTCTGGAAGCCTCATATAAAGAAAGGCACTAAACTGCTGGAGTGGGTTCAAACTCAGTGACAAGGACGAATTAAGGAATGTATAACAAGCCATATATGGAATATGACAACTGGTGCAAATCATTCTTTGCTGCAGACAATACAATAGGGAAAATATGGCCAAAATCTTTAAGCACTTTAATAGTCTAGCTTCAGAGTTGGTAAATGTCTTCAAATTGAGAAAAATTTGAATTTTTGTAGGAAGAGCTTTAAACTGAGAAAGATATCAGGTTGGAGCTTAGTGCATCCTAATTTATTGGACTGCCTGACTTCTGTAATCTTATTCTACATAACTTGTTTTGTAGCATATTTATGGATATTTTAAAATCAGGTAGGATGTACAAGAACTGTTGTGTAACAACGAAGAAAAACAAATCACATCCTTGAACACCAGAACCATAATGAAGTCTCAAGCAAAGCATCAGGGTGACGGTCTCTACGTTTACATCAGAAACAAAAAAAATAACCTAGAAAACAAAAAACAATTTGCAGGAGCTTTACTATCAAACTACTCCACCTTACTTAAATATACTAACTCCTCATTCACACAAATATGGATAAAAGGAAAGTACTGCAGGAAGGAAATATTTCCCATCCCCCATCTGCACAAAACTTTCCATGTTATCACACTAAATCCCTTAAAATAAATGTTAAACAAACTGGACCAGAAGTATAAAACACAATCACTCCACAACACATTTCTGAGGTGGGGTAACTGCTGTTAGTGGGCTTTCATATTTCTAATTCTATATTTACATACTCAGAATGCATGTGAATAAATAACACGTTCTTGGATATCTACATATAAAACATGCAGAGAAAAATATAGTGGTGGTAAATGTATCTGTGAGAGAGAGGGGGTTTGTGAGTGTGTGTGTGTGTGTGTGTGTGTGTGTGTGTGTGTGTGTGTGTGTGTGTGTGTGTGAGAGAGAGAGAGAGAGAGAGAGAGAGAGTGGGTGGCATTCATAGTCCCACGCTTATCACATGAATAAAGTGAATCTGCGTAGCACACTATTTATTATGCCTACACTTAAATAATAAAAACATTGGCAAGTGATGCTGATATTCAAACTTCTCAGCCCTTCATTGGAACACTCCCTGAACATTCACACATCTGAACTAATGTAAACTAACAAGAAGTGAGTAGCTACGTGCAGAATATTCTGTAAAAACTAAAAGTCATGAATGCTATAGTAGGCTTTTCGGGACCTGTCAAGATTTTGCATGAAATCCTGTGCTAAGCTAAGCTGAGTGCTGCTGGCCCACAGCTTACCCAAACTGTTTTAATTTCTTTTTATTTTTTGCTCTTTGGGTGCCCTTTTATGGACTCCATGTTATGACTTTTATACGGATGAAAAGGGGGGAAGATAGGACAGCTGGAAATAGGGAAGAGAGCGGTTACAGAAAACTTAAAAGGAACGTTTACAAGATGGTTGTGGAGGAGAAGTTGGGGGAGTGTGAGCACTATATTTTTGCTGGGGTTTTTAATAAAGGAAGTTAGGGAAGGAAGGAATTAGGGCAGAGTGTACAGAAGAGAAGGTTATGGAAGAGGTGGCAGATGTTTTTGACAAAAATACTGAACGTAGACAAGACAGACAGAGTATGGTGGGATGACAATGGGAAAGAAGACAGACATACAGCTGGACAACAGACACAAAGGGAGGATAAGGAAATCTGGGAGGCAGCCTATACCCCATTACAGAGGACCTCAAATATTACCCTGATGGACCTGGGTAGTGCAGCCTCGATGCTGTGGGGTGGAGGTTTCTGGTGGCCCAATCACTGGAGCCACCTGGGTCAGTCCTATACCCACTGGAAGCAGCCCTCTCAACCACAGCCTGTATGAGTTTCTGAAGCCTAGTGTTCTGGCTTACCAGGCTGCCAGGTGTCAGGGACCTAAGGAGTAGAGACATCACTCCCACCATGCAAAATGGTCATCAGGCATGCAGGGAGAGGTGGTGATCTGTCCTTCATCTGAGATGTTTGTGGCTGAGTATGGTATTCATGGACCTGCAGAAAAAGGAACATAAAAGGGAAGGAGAGATAGAGAAAGAGAGATGGAGACAACAAATGGACTCATACATATCAAGTAGCAGATCCCTTTGTTTTAATGACATAAAAGTAAACATTTCATTTTTGAAATTGAAAGTGTTAGGCAATGTTGCATAACATGCAAGTACTTATGCAGTGGGTACATATATTTGATAACCAACAAGATTTGTTCATTTCTAATGAGTTGTGCCAGCATATTCCAAGGGGCAGGGTCAAGCTCTGCCCACCCATCTTAACATAATGGCCCCCTCGGTTGAAGTTCGAAGGATAATGGCAACAAGTGATTTTTAAACTGTGTGCCAGAGAGAGATAGCATTCTAAAAGTGACAGCTTCAGTGTAAATACGGTCTACAGTACTATGGTCCATGTTGCTATAATGGTCAGACAGATAGCTTTTTGCTAAGAAAGGCAGATGTGCTTCTTAGGTTCAGAAACAAAAACAATCTGACAGATTTTATTGACTGGTTTGGAGTTAGCTCGAGTTTTACGCTGAGGTCAGTGCAGTAGCTAGGAGGACATGGTTCGGTTTTAGGCATTAACAGTGTGGAAACAGCATATACGGTCAGCCACTGTAACAAGCAGTGGACAAGAAATGCCTTAAGTTTGCTCTTTACTAACCAGCCATATAGCTGTGGTTATTTTTATGGTCTTTCCCTGTATTCTGCTGATGTCACCCAATCGGACTTTCAGGGAGAGTGGTTACCTTTTAGGTCTAGGTGGTGAGAATCAATTTGTGATTGACTATAGCCTTAAGGTTGGGCAGTGCCAAAGCCAGAAATACCCTAATAAAGTCAGTAGCCTTGGAAACAAGGTTTGTATGTCTTTTGGAACACTTTTAACTTTAGAAACAGTGAACCATCTACAGTTTGTGTTCTTTAGTTTGTCTGTGAGGTGAGGTGAGTGCAGAAGACAGGGGACTAAGGAATGTAGGCGTAGCATTTAGAAAGGAGAGGCTATTTGAACCCAGCAAGCAAAGCAGCTAGCTAACCAGCCATGCAGTTGTTTCCACCCAAGTTTAGCTGTTCAACAACATCTGTTCATTTGGGACAGCTCTTGTCCTTTATTCACATTCCAGCTTCAGCGGTGCATTCCACAAGTACTGAAATATAAGGATGCCACCTGTTCCAGTCTAAGTAGGAAAATCACGGTTTGAAAGAGTGCATTCTATCAACCACAGTAACTATCAATGTGGTAGGAAATGTCCTGAGCTTTGCTTTCTCTAAGAGCTGTACAGCTGTGGCTAGATTCACAGGCATTTCTTGTCTTTTACTGATATCAACAGCTCAGATAGGCAGGGCGCTGTTACCTGTTTAGGGCCAAATAATGAGAAATGGTCTGTGATAACCAGGGAAGGGGGTGGGGGGATGACACCATAAGCCAGAAAGATCGTAATAAAGTCAATGGCTATGGAAGCAGTGCTTGTATCAAATTCTTGGCCCACCTTTAACATTACTTGCATTGAAAGTTCTCTGGTTTGTGTTCATTGGCCTATTTGTGAGGTGATATGGTTCCACAAGGTAGGGGACTGATTAATGTGAGACAGCCATCTGAGTCTGGTAAGCAAAGTAGCTAGCCAATCAGCCATACAGCTGTTCCCACATGAGTGCATGCAGCTCTTCAGCTTAGTTGGAACAACTTTGTATTCAATCAGTCTTCCTTTTCACTGATGGATTCTACAGGCACTGGGATATAAGATTGTCACCTGTCCCAGTCGGAGCAGGACAATCACCGTTTGAAAGAGTGTACTCTATCACACACAGACATTTCTTATTTGGTCAGAATCCACAATTATGGTAGACTTTGCAAGCTCAATGATAGCTTGTTATGTCCAGCTCTGCAAATGAGATGAGATATCAAGAAAGAGAGATTTGCATACCTACAGCTTCATTGATTAAGCTACGTTGCATTGCTATTTAAATAAACTCAGCTTTGACCGAGACTGTTTTGCCCAATGAAAGACCCAATTGTCTGAAAGATAGAATTCTTTTATGTTTTAACAGTGATAACATTGTTCTGGGTCTATAATATGACGTCAAAATGGCGTAACATCGAACACCTCAACGCCGACAAGTATTCAGCGAAATTCACTTCCGCAATTCACTCAATACTTGGGCAAATAAATACTTGCCTTGCAATGTACCGGAACTAATGCTAACTAAACCAAACCCACCCATATGGGTGGCTGTGCCCGCCACACCCCCAGATGTGGGGGTGCTGTGACCCCCACAGCCCCTTAACTAAATATACCAACTCCAAGATCACACTACAGTTCAGTAAAGGGCAACATTGTGTAGATGGCCAACTAAATCTTTGCCCGACAATTATTCTGCGAATCGCAGAAGTGAATTTCATTGAATACTTGTCAGCGTTGAGGTGTTCGATGTTATGGCATGTTATAGATCCCATTGTTTTACCACATTCATGTAACAAAGTAAAGTATTTAGTCATAAACTAGACTGGTATTTATTCTGTTTTTTTCCTTGTCACAGCATTAGTTTGGAAACTCATGCAGATAATTTCTGCATTCCCATACAAGCATTACAAGAATATATACATCTCTGGACTTCACATCCTGCTATCCTGCTATCAGGTACCGTAGATAAAGTATCCCAGACAAATGTTAATCCCTGTATAACTCAATGGACAGCAAATTGGCTTTCAAATAGACTCCATTAAATTATGGTAGGTGTCTCTACCTTCTCCAAAAGACCTGTCACTAATGGTGTACCCCAGGTTTCAGTCCTTGGGCCACTTCTTTTTAGTATTTACATCTTGGAATTTAATGCTATTATTAAGTTATGGATGACCAAGTTTGCAGATGACTGTAAACTTGGTGGCATCATAAACTCACCAGAAGATACAAAATCCTACAAAAGGGCCTTTTTCAAACCAACAGAAAGTGTCAAAAACCACTGAATACCAAGAAATGTAAAATAGTATCCTTCACCAAGCAAGACATCTCTTGTATCTGTCACATTGACAACACACCCTAGAAATTGATCCAGTAGTTAGAGAATTGGGAACCCATGTAAGCAACAAATGGCCCTTCAATCAATCTGCATCCTCTGATGTAAGAAGATACCTTTTCATTGCACAGCATATTACTAATGGTATAGTATCAGTTCCAGGGATGTGTACATTCTGCTGTATTCTGCACTCTTCAGGCTAATCATTAACTATAATCCCACCTTTGATATGCACCTGTCCAAACATTTAATACAACTCAAATGCCCACAGCACTTTCTTACTAAGACAATCAAGGGTCTAAATCATATAAATATGTAGACCATCTTAATTTTTTCCCTCGTCTCTGTATCATATAGACTACAGAGTTGCAATCTCTGCCTTGAGTACAGAGCCACAAAGACCCTATACCATAATTCCCGCAGTACATTCATAAGTCCAGGGGGCCAATAAACACCTGCTCAAGAGATGGAAGCAAGCAATAACGCCCAACAGTGTGTGCATTACTGCATAAATAACACCTGCCTAGGGGTGTCGTGAGACCTGATGCTGCAGGCAGAGGCCTCCTCTGCCACATCAGGGCTCAAAGCTGTCAACTATCAATCGTATCTACTCATGTTCTAATCTATCCAGCTGCAGTTCATACTGGAAATACTAAGGCCTCGCCTTTTTGTCTGGGTTCACAGAATACCTCTTTTTGACCCTGTTACAGGTGCTCAGATGGTCTCTTTTATAGTCTGCAATTTCTTGAATTTGGGGGACAGTTGTTGTGCACTTATTCGATGCTCTTCTTTGTAAAAAAGCAGGCTTACTCCTTAACTGGGTAAGGAGTTAATTTCCTTACCTTTTGCTTCCAACCCTTTTAGTATCCTGGGGCAAGGCCAAGAATACCCTGATAAGACTATCTTCTTTGTCGAGAAGACATAAAGATTTTAACTTGGTCATCTTTTGTGGGCAGGGCTCCAGTCTGGGCCAATCTGAAGGCAGATATACTTCTTCAATTTCCTGGGAATGCCATCCATTACAGATTAGCATGATCAGGGCTGAACCAGTTGGTCACTTTCTCTCTGGCTGGTTCTAGTCCTTCCTTTCTTTTTTCTCCACAAGTTTCTTGCAGTAGTGAATTACTGGAGCATGTTCAGACTTGAATACTCTGTGATGGTGTGGACTATTCCATTCCACATGGTGGAAGGTTCTCAGTGACTTCCTTCTGTTGACAAATGGCAGTTGCAGTGACTGGTTGTTTAAGTGTTGCAATCTCCTAACAGGTTCTTGAGCCTTGTTCCTGTACTAGTGAGGCTGAAAGGGTAGCTTGTCTCTGCAAAATCTGCTGAGTTGCTCTAGTGTGGTTTCTTCCTGTGGTATGCTAGGTTATCATTATCATTATAGGCTGGAGAGCTGATTTGAGGTCCTACAGCCTACAGTATTGGCCTAGCTGTTGGCTGTGGTGACTGAAGCCTAGCGATGTGGCATCATTGTGTGTCCAACAAAAGGGTAGCCAGAAGCATGCTGTCCTACCTTGGATTCCTCTAGGGCTAAGTAGAAGAAAGACCTACTTTTAGTCCAAGCTTCCATTCAGTGGGGTAGCCACATTAAGTGTGAGGGCAACTTATGCTTAATCTCAGAGCTATTCTTACTAGATGTGCCTTTTCCCTTGCTAAAGGACCAGGCTACTTAGGCTTTCAACTCAATCATGAAAACAGGTTGAGTCAGTTTTTAGAACTGAATACATGTGTGAATATTACCTTTCTTTTGGATGTCAGGACATAGCTGTTGTCATAGTTTGTCTGTCATTTTAAGGTAGCCAGGACAGACTTTCCTTATGTTTTGAGCATCTCAATGGTAGTCTCAGGCTGGGTACCTGAGATCGTTGGGCTTCTCACCAAACCCTGGGTAGGCCTTTCCTTTCACTGCTTTCCACATCACTGTGAACCATCAATATCTGGGTCACTTCTTCTAGACTCCCCCTTAGGTTGTACATGAAGGCTGGGACTCTCCTTACCTTACTGACCATGCAGTGGGGTTATTGGGCCATTTCCTTTGTTGGCTCAGCATCTGGTTCTCGATATGGCTTCCTGTGGGTAGAGGGAGGTAAGTGTCTATTTCCCCCTTGTGGGTACTTGTTGCATTGTCTGGAGCCCCACTGACTATCATACTTGTCTTACACAGGAGAGCTCATTCATTTTAATGAGCACCTTCTGGCAGTCACTCTGTCCTACAGTCACATCACCTGCTCCCCAGGTGATACCAGAAACTGTTTCAGGACTTGGTCACTGCAAATAAGGCACACTGTAGTCTTCCTACTTCTTGAAATATCACATTCCTCTCCTTTTCAAGCTGTATCTGCAGATTAGAAGGGGGGAGAGGGTGGATGGGCATGTTCACCCTGCTGAGCTGGTGCTTCCCTGGCCCCTGTCTCTCTCCTGGTGATCAAGAGGGGTATGGATTCATTCTCCAGACCTTGGGTGGTTCTGGGAGTCTGCCTGTTCTACCCAAGGAGCTAAACTGGCTCAAGAAAGCAAAATCAGGAAAAGTTTTTAATAAGACCTACAGTACAACCTTTTACACTAATCACAGTACTTCTTTGGGTATGGAAACCACAGTACAACCAAAAGTTGTTTTAAATAAATAAAAGGCAGTCACATGACAGAGTTATAATTAAAAGTAAAACATATAGACAATATTGACTTGCTAGGTCTAGATTTTAAAATTGGGCTATACAATATAGCTTTCTTTCAATTCTGAAGGCTTCATTGCTTGCAGAAGTGTAATCTTAAAACATTCTCTATTTTTTATATGTTATATAGTTATCACCCCCTCTTACTTTAAAAACAATGTCAATCAATAAAAGTTTAAATTTATGCAGCATATCTTGTTCTAATTTCAGACTACTGTCCAGTAACATGCTATTTGAGGTTTCTGTTGCACATATCAGTACAAAATGTACTACTTTGCTTAAAGCTAGTCTGATGAATTATATTGTGTGCTATAGTCAGTGAAGAAGTTAAAAATAAACTGTATATCTAATACTGGACGAATAAAAACTGACGTATATAACAACTAATACATTTGGTTCATAGAAAGTGCCTTCCTGACTCAAACACAATTGTCAAAAGTTCTTGGCATAGGATTATAACAAGACTTCTGTTTCAGTTTACATATTTTTTAAGGAAAATAACGACTGCCCAGTCAGTATGTTAATAAGGTCTCATAACTGTAGAAAATATGCCAATGTTTTCTAATTAATGTATATAGAGCTAGAATATCGATTATATGTAAGATTAAACCTCAGACTCATTTTTATCATCTTGGCTATGAGATGCCCAGACTGGCCATGGATGGACACTTTTCTTGGGTGAATATGTAGCACCCTCCTTGTTTTCATGTCCAGGTGCTTTTTTTTCCCTCCCCAAGCATGCTATCTTTCCATCTGGCCCACAGTGGGAGTACCCTCAAGCTAGTTGTAAGGCTTTGTTTTATGTTTGAGATGTATGTGGTTCTTCAGCTAGACAGAGTGGTACATCCTGCCACTGTTGTTGGTCTGCTCTGAATGCCCTTGTCAGTATGTAATCCCATTTAGTGGGTGTCAGGCTCCATCTTTGTTTTCTGGACAGCCTTTTGTCCTTGGTTTCAAGTAGAGGCCATGACTGAAGCCAGCTCTGGATGTTTAAGCAGCCCTTTTGAAGAGATGCATTTCATTTCCCTTAGAGAACTCTCCCCTCTGCAAGACTTTGACTTCATGTTCCAAAAGCGTCCCCCACTTGCTCGTAAGATTGTTAATATAATGGTATTGGCATTAATCTGTGAGATACCTCCCCTTCCAAGATGATCTTTCTCTTCCTAATTATCTTGGTATTTTGGAATGATAAGTGGGGCTGCCCCCCTCTGTATTAGGCTTACTTTCCTAATTATCTTGGTATTTTGGAATGATAAGTGGGGTTGGTCCCCTTTGTATTAGGCTCCCTTTTCTAATTATCTTGGTATTTTGGAATAAATGGGGTTGGCCCCCTCTGTATTAGGCTCCCTTTCCTAATTATCTTGGTATTTGGGAATGATAAGTGGGGTTGGCACCCTCTGTATTAGGCTCACTTTCCTAATTATCTTGGTATTTTGGAATGATAAATGGGGTTGGCCCCCTCTGTATTAGGCTCCCTTTCTTAATTATCTTGGTATTTTGGAATGATAAGTGGGGTTGGCCCCCTCTGTATTAGGCTTACTTTCCTAATTATCTTGGTATTTTGGAATGATAAGTGGGGTTGGCCCCCTCTGTATTAGGCTTACTTTCCTAATTATCTTGGTATTTTGGAATGATAAGTGGGGTTGGTCCCCTCTGCATTAGGCTCCCTTTTCTAATTATCTTGGTATTTTGGAATAAGTGGGGTTGGCCCCCTCTGTATTAGGCTCCCTTTCCTAATTATCTTGGTATTTTGGAATGATAAGTGGGGTTTGCCCCCTCTGTATTAGGCTCCCTTTCCTAATTATCTTGGTATTTTGGAATGATAAATGGGGTTGGCCCCCTCTGTATTAGGCTCCCTTTCTTAATTATCTTGGTATTTTGGAATGATAAGTGGGGTTGGCCCCCTCTGTATTAGGCTCCCTTTCTTTTTTCCTATTTCTCTAAAGAATGTGGTCATTTTATCCCAGAAGTGGTTCTTTCTTATCCCAAGTTACATAAAGTGTGAAATTTGGGGGGGAAAGTGGAATTTCACTTCTTGGAGTGATACAGCCTACTGAGTTGTTCCTCAGGGTGACTGTGTCAGCCATTAGATGCAGTAGTGTGATGACGGAAGGGGTAACAATTAGCATTATTGTACCTCAGGGTAGGCAGTATTGCCTTCTACACCACTGAGAAGTCATGCCCCCTGGCCCAGGATGCAGTCAAGGCTGCTTCCCTTTACATATAACTATCTTCAGAGCATGTTTGGCCTGCCCTGCCTTTAACAGACTTGACCATCATTAATCTTTGGGTGCATGGTACTCCTTTTCCAGGTGTTATAGCTCTTATGTGATACTAGGGCTAAGGCCTCACCATCCTAGATTTTCCCTTGGACTCTGCCTTATTAGCTGGTTCTGGTTTGCCTACTAATGGAATAAAATTTGTCCTGGATAAGTTCTTCCCTTTTGTCGTACAACAGGTTGTGTATGCCATCAGGTGTGAATACATACCTAAGAAGCTGTGTACAGGACCTACTAAACATAGCATCAAAATATATCAGAAGTAATACCATTTTGAATTTTTTAGTTTGTTTATTTACTGTGTTAGCACACACAGGTAGTCTCACAATAAACAGCAAATGCACAGTACCGTCATCAGCCAGCAAAGGAAAAATAACATACAGCTGTAGCAGCTCTTGATACCATCCAATGATTTTTAGGATCCTGCACTGTTTGGTGGTGGTGGTGGTATGTTTCTGTAGGTCTGTGCTTATGTGCAAACACTTTCCTGTTAAAACAGAAAGCTTGAAAGATCACCAAAAACTGCCAAAAGGTCAAAAAAGTAACTAAAAAACCATATGCCAAGACCCTGGAAGAAATACAATGAAGCTTACGGACAGGACGACTTAGTCAAGCCTTGTAGTTGTTGATGTAATAGTGTAGTCTTGACAATACCTGCAGCACTTCTCGACCATCCAAAAAATACATACAAAAATATTGCAAGACTCAATCACGTAAATAAAGTCACCATAAAGTAGAGCAAGAAAGACTCCTATAAAGCGGATACACAATGTCCAAGTAAATATTCCACACGAATATTGCCAAAGCGAACAGCAATCTTTATTCTGGTAAAATGAACTAAAAAAACATGGAGTAAAGCGCTTTTCATCCCGCTAAGTAGCAGAACTTCTTCAGACTAACCAGAATACAATTTAAAAGACCTTTAAATAGCCGGTTTTGGCGCCAAAAAAGGAACGCCGTAACCTGGCAACTGTCAACATTGTCTAACAAGCAACAACAACAGCGTTACACATATATACTGATGAAATATAGTGGACAATAATTACAGCACTAGTAGTCATCTAAAAACTGTGAATCATAATGATAACGCAAATATTAATGCGTTAGATTCAATGCATTGTATAATATAATTAACAATCCAACTAAGACATAAAGTATAAATGTGATAATCATTTCAAAAAGCATAAATATCACAAATGTCTATACACAAAAAGAAATTAAACATTAAAGAATGTATTTCATATATAAAAAAACAAAACATAATGTGCAATACACAAAAAACACAAAAAATAAAATTGTATATATGTATATACATATATAAGGGCTAAAATACTCCAAGAGTTATCATTAATTATCAAAATATGAACCCAAATATTTAACCACATATACAATTTAAAATTTCATATCCAGGCCAGGAGCGCTATTTTATGCTAAAAATAATTCACCTTCGTAGACTCCTTAATTTCAGTATGGGGTATATGGAACATGTCTCGTTCAAACCTGGTAATACACAAGCATCACAGCGCAATTGCCAATATAATTCTAGTACTTCTAGTAAAACTTGCTCAGGGCCATCTCTCCCATCTGAAACAACAGAATCAATTGCTTTAAATGAACCAACAGAATTACACAATACTACTTTGTTTTCAACTAGCCTGGGCTTTATCACTCCATACAGTTCTGATGGTGTTGACAGTTGCCTGGTTACGGCGTTCCTTTTTTGGCACCAAAACCAGCTATTTAAAGGTCTTTTAAATTGTATTCTGGTTAGTCTGAAGAAGTTCCGCTACTTAGTGGGACGAAAAACGCTTTACTCCATGTTTTTTGAGTTCATTTTACCAGAATAAAGATTGCTGTTCGCTTTGGCAATATTCGGGTGGAATATTTACTTGGACATTGTGTATCCGCTTTATAGGAGTCTTTCTTGCTCTACTTTATGGTGACTTTATTTACGTGATTGAGTCTTGCAATATTTTTGTACGTATTTTTTGGATGGTCAAGAAGTGCTGCAGGTATTCTCATGTTTACTGGTTTGTGTCATTCGTGTTTTGGTAACATAGGTTCATAGGTTCATAGGTTTATACTAGGCTATCTGCCCTAAGGCATTTATAAGCCTAGCCCAAAGTTATGTGGCTTACACCACCCCTTATGTTAGAAATAATGTGCCCATTAGTTTGTTGTGCCTCTGTCCAGCAGTGACACAGAGATGATTCCCAGGATAAACCTATGATCTCCCATCCACCGGTCAAGATTTCTCTTGAACAGAGCCAGCGAGGTGCTCTGCCTCACATGGACCGGGATTTTATTCCACAGCATGGGGAGTCTCTGGGTGATAAATCTATCCCTCCAGCACGTCCTATTTATATCCGTGCTAAGGTTTAAGTCACTTGCTCTAGTGGTTCTGGTGGATTTGGATTTTTTGAGGTGGAGCATGTCCATTAATTCTGGTTTGGTCATGGCCTTGTATGTCAGGCACAGGTCACCTCTGAGCAGACGGTATGCAACTGAATAGAGTTGGAGTTTCTTCAGTCTGGCAGTATATGACAGGTTTTGGAGTCCCTTTATCCTTTTGGTGAGGAACTTTTGGGGTCTCTCCAATTGCTGCAGGTGTCGGGTGAGATATATCCCGAATGGGGCATTGTACTCGATCATTGGTCTGATAAGTGAAGAGTACAGGGGAACAATGACCTCACTTGATCTGGATGTGAATCCCTTCATGATCAGATGGGCAATGTAGAAGGTCTTTAGAACCACTTTAGCAATGTGAGTGTCAAACGAGAGGCCACTGTCAACCTGGGTACCCAGGTCCCTGATAACCTCTTCTGTGCTTAGTGGGTTGCCACCTATATGGTAGCTTGGGGTTACTTTGTTTTTCCCGAAGGGTATGACTATACACTTTTTTGCGTTTAACTTCAGGCCATGGCTCTGGCACCAGCTATCAGTTTCCGTGAGACCCCTCTGAAGGATGTCTGTGTCCGATGTACTATCCACTATGGCACCCAGTTTGCAGTCATCCGCAAACTTTGTCAGCCATAGTACTCCTATGTTTGCCTGTACTTCTGAGAAGTAGATGCCGAACAATAGGGGGCCAAGGACTGAGCCCTGTGGGACACCACTTGTAACCGGCTTGGAGTCTGACATGGCTCCAGCAACTCTAACTCTGTGGGTTCTGTCCTTTAGCCAGTTTGCAACCCATCTTGTGACATATGGGTTTACATTTAAGCTGGTAAGTTTCTCTATGATACCCAAGTGGGGTATTGTGTCGAAAGCTTTTGCAAGGTCAAGGTAGGCTGTATGGACTGCCTTTCCCTCATCAATGGCCTTGGTAACTGCTTTGAAGAAGTTGACCAAGTTCAAAAGGCAAGATCTGCCCTTGACAAAGCCAAACTGGGTTGGGTCCAAGGTCTGCAAGTCCCCTATGTCCTTGTTTATGAGTTCCATTATGATCCTCTCCATAGCTTTGCAGACCAGGCTTGTTAAGCTTATGGGGTGGTAATTACCAGGGTCCGTACAGGCACCGCCTTTGTGGAGTGGGACCACAGTTGCCGTACGCCACTCCTTGGGCACATATCCTGTGGTAAGGCTAAGATTAAACAGCTGCCTTATGTGCGGGTTTAGTTCTTCATTGAGTTCATGTAGCACACAGCTGGGGACACTATCCGGTCCCATTGATGCCGTGTTTTTAGCTTTAGAGAGAGCAGCTTTCACCTGTGCATTTGAGATGTCTGGGAGGCTACACTCTGTTGGGATAGTTATCTCTCCTTTTGGGGGGAGAGGGGGGTGAAGTTTTCGCTGAACCTGTCTGCCAGTATGTTGGCAATGTCTGTGGGTTCAGTGATTTTTGTATCATTTTGGACTAATTCTGAGCATATCTGGGAGTTTCCACCCAGGTTTCTTACATAGCTGAAGAAGGCCTTATGATTGTCTTTTGAATCTATGGCAATTTTTTTTCAAAGTTGGCCTTGGCTGATTTTATGAGGGATCGTAGTTTCTTGCTGGTACTGATCAAAGATGCCTTCCCTTTTTGGGATTTTGCTCTATCATGTAATAGCTTTCTCCTCTTATTGTAAAGTTTGTTTATGGCTGGGGTCCACCAGACTGGACGTTTGCCCTTGGTGGAAAGAGTCTTGGTTTTATTTGGGATTGCCTGATCCATGCAGTCCTGAAGGTGTTCATAGAAGGCATTTGTAAGGGCTTCCGCAGCTTGGGTTGTGGTTTCCATTGGCTCGGGGGCCTTGAAGGATACCACACCTGTCTTGAGTAGTGTGAAGTTTGCTTTAGAGAAGTTCTGCACTGTGGTCTTTTGTTTGGGGTGGGGCGGATGTGGATTTCTAGTGAGATTAGTTTATGATCTGATCTCACCAAAGAGGATATACTTCGGTGTGGAGCATTTTGTCCCCATGTTTGTGATGATGAGATCTAGTAAATTTTCTCCTCTTGTGGGGACGGTGACTAGTTGTTCCATGGCATTTGAATTTATGAACTCCAGGAACCTTTGGGCTAGAAAGTTGGGGCTTGAGTAATGTTCCCAGTCTATATTCGGGTAGTTGAAGTCACCCAATATGATGGTGTTTGGTGATACATTTATACCCTCCAGTGTCTTCAGGAAGGCTGTGTGGGTTTCCTGAGTTTGAGAGGGTGGCCTGCAGCATGCTACATATTGTAGAGCAGTTTTGCCTATGGTTAATTGCACCTGGATGGTTTGGTTTCCGATGCTTCGGACTACAGTGTAGTCCACAGAAATCCACAGGATAAAAACGCCAAGGAACAAAGCTTTTCAGCTGTTAAAATAGTTTAATCCAAGCATTTGCTTCACAGGAAGAAACACTGAAATCACAATCACACTAGCACTCCAAATGCAAGTACGTATTCGTTTCAAAAACTTCCTCAGATGTGGGCCGGTAACTACATCAGTGCATATATATATATATATATATATATATATATATATATATATATATATATATATATATATATATATACATATATACATACATCAATTAACATTTAAAACCACCAATCTCATGCTGCATAGTAAATGAGGCATAATTGAAAGTTATGTCATGAAAACTTTTAAAGGCACATTCTAAATGCCTTATTTCTTGCATAAAAAGTACTATTGACCTAATTGTTACAATCAAATATCATACCAGTTGTCTAAAAGTTTGCAAACTTTATGATACAGTCACTTTTATTACTTTAATTTAAACTTTAAAATCTCTAAAACCTTTTAAAACCTTTTCTAAAAAAAACCTTTAATACAATGCCATCTTGTGGAATAAAGTTGAACTACCATTTTCTGTTATAAAGAATGTATGCTTCCTAGGAATTTCTCTGACCCCAGAACTTATATGAAGTAACTGTTGTAATCATGCTTACAAAATTCAGAGCAATACAGTAATAAGCAGCTATCCATGTTAATACAAATATGTTTAAAATCTTCATGTTAAATAAATAAATGAATAATGTGCAAAATATCAAAATGAAAAATACAAATACTTTAAAAACATTCTAAAAACACTTTAAAAATTCTTTCAGTTTCTTGACATCAGTGTAGTTCATCATCTTATGTTGAAAAATATATTGTTGAAATACAAGCTGAGATAGCAATCCTGACATGGAAATTAGTTAATAACTTAATAGTTAAGTTAAGGAAGAACATTAGATTCCTGTTTGGGATCTATAGTTTCACAGCTCTTAATTTGAGGAGGGGGGCAATGGAAATACTTTCATTGAGTCCCAGATGCTTGTTGGCTTGCAACGTAACTTGCCACCAAAGCTCACGGTACTCAATTCTTTCCTCCCATAAACCACCCCTAACATCATATTTCACTTTTTCCCGTACAAAAAATTCATAATATGCCTGTTCACATTGTAACTTGTGTTTATAGAGCGCATTAGTCTCTTTTTTGTTTTGTATCTCGTACATGTGCTCATAAATTCTTCTTTTCAACTTTCGTTCTGTCTTCCCAACATAAAAGGCTTGACAGATTCCACAGTTTGCCAAATATACTATTCCTTTGTCCTCACAGTTACTGTATTCTTTCCCCTGGAGAACCAATTGTCTACTTTCAACGAACACTGTTTCCCTGTTTGCAATGTATGGACACTGAGCTCAGTGTCCACATTTAAATGTTCCTTTTCTTCTTTGGTTCCTGTTTCTAAGGTTCCCTGCTTCATTTCTTTCTAACAAATTCTTAACGTTGCACACATTTTTGTAAACTATTTTAACATTTTTATTTTTTATTTAGTCTATATCTGTAATAGTGGAAAGTCTTTTCCATTCCTTAACCATTGTGTTTCTTATAAGGTTGGAGCTTCCATTAAATTCAACAAATTCTTATTAGACATAAAATCATTTCTTAGAAAGGTTAACTTGCAAGTTCTTTTAAACCAGGAATTGAAACACAATCAAAATCTAATAATCTAGCAAAGAGGAGTATTTTCAACCCTCCATTACACCCCCAAATTAAGAACTTTGAAAACATGATAGAAACTGAGATTAGATCTAATTTTAACAAGGTTAGATACACCAGTAACTTGAATATGGAGAAAAATAATACTTTAACAGAGTTAAGAAAGGATGTCAACCTCAGAATCATGAAATCAGATAAAGGGGGTGGAATGGTCTTGATGGACACACTTCTCTACTTAGGGAAGATGAATGAAATCTTAAGGGACCCCACTAGATACACTGGTTGTTCTGGGAATGAAATAAATATAGCTTACAGAAGGAGTGACATAGTCTTAGAAGACCTTTTTTCTGAGGGACTTATAGACAACAAAACACTGAGGTACTTAAAAGTAGAAAAAACAAAAATTCCAACAATCTTTGGGATTCCAAAAACACACAAAGATGGAAGGGATCCACCCCTAAGACTTATAGTATCTGCTGAAGGCTCTAAAACCCTACCACTGGCCAAATATGTAGATTCAAAGCTAAAGAATATTTGGTTGAAATGTGACAATATTCTGAGGGACTCATGGGACTTCTTGAGAAGTGTGAGACAAGATATGTATGCAGATAATATTTCATTCCTTACTATTGACATTATTGATTTATTTTCCTGTATCCCTCACGAGGAAGGTAAAATAATGTTGGAAGAAATAATTTTTGAAGATGGTAGTTTAAGCCGAGATGAATGTATGGTCATTGTACAACTAATGGACTTGGTTTTAAAGTACAACTTCTTATACTTTAAAGGTGAATTTTTTCACCAAATTAAAGGTGTAGCCATGGGCGCAGCGTGTGCACCTACGAATGCCAATTTAATTTAACAAAATGGGACGAAAAATGGGTACTAAACTCAGGATACAACCAAAAATGGTTGTTGTACAAAAGGTTCTTGGATGATATTTGTATTTTTTGGAACACATCAAATGAGGAAGTTCAAGAATTTATAAACTACTTAAACAATAGTATGGATTTCCTTAGCTTCACCCACAATGTAGATGATGCCAGGTTAAGATACTTGGACATCGAGATTTATAAAGAAAACAAGAAGTTTCATTCAAAAGTTTACAGGAAAAATATGTATTCAAATTCTTATTTGCACTACGACAGTGCCCACCGCATTCATCAGAAAAGAAGTCTTGTGATGGGGCAGTATATTAGGTCATTAAGAATTACATCAAAAATGGAAGACTTTGTGGTGGAAATGAATACTTTGAACAAGATGTTCAAGCAAAGGTGCTACCCACATTCCTTGATGGAAGACATAGAAAAGGAAGTTTTAGAGGGTAGAGCTGATCGATTTCAACCAATTTTAGTGAAAAGTGAAGTGGTTAATGAACAAAGAAGTTAGAGGACAATTTCAGTAGTGCTTTAGTGATTGAATTTAATGGAAGCTCCAACCTTATAAGAAACACAATGGTTAAGGAATGGAAAAGATTTTCCACTATTACAGATATAGACCAAATAAAAATGTTAAAATATTTTACAAAAATGGGTGCAACCTTAAGAATTTGTTAGAAAGAAATGAAGCACGGAACCTTAGAAACAGGAACCAAAGAAGAAAAGGAACATTTAAATGTAGACACTGTGTTCAGTGTCCATACATTACAAACAGGGAAACAGTGTTCCTTGAAAGTAGACAATTGGTTCTCCAGGGGAAAGAATACAGCAACTGTGAGGACAAAGGAATAGTATATTTGGCAATGTTGGGAAGACAGAACGAGAGTTGAAAAGAAGAATTTATGAGCACATGTACGAGATACAAAACAAAAACAAACTAATGCGCTCTATAAACATAAGTTACATTGTGAATAGGTATATTATGAATTTTTTGTACTGGAAAAAGTGAAATATGATGTTAGAGGTGGTTTATGGGAGGAAAGAATTGAGTACCGTGAGCTTTGGTGGCAAGTTACGTTGCAAGCCAACAAGCATCCGGGACTCAATGAAAGTATTTCCATTGCCCCCCTCCTCAAATTAACAGCTGTGAAACTATAGATCCTAAACAGGAATCTAATGTTCTTCCTTAACTTAACTATTAAGTTATTAACTAATTTCCATGTCAGGATTGCTATCTCAGCTTGTATTTCAACAATATATTTTTCAACATAAGATGATGAACTACACTGATGTCAAGAAACTGAAAGAATTTTTAAAGTGTTTTTAGAATGTTTTTAAAGTATTTGTATTTTTCATTTTGCTATTTTGCACATTATTCATTTATTTATTTAACATGAAGATTTTAAACATATTTGTATTAACATGGATAGCTGCTTATTACTGTATTGCTCTGAATTTTGTAAGCATGATTACAACAGTTACTTCATATAAGTTCTGGGGTCAGAGAAATTCCTAGGAAGCATGTTGTTGTTGTATCTTTTGGCTTTTCCCAGTTAGGGGTCGCCACAGCGGAACTACGGTCCGCTAATGATTGGCAGCAGATTTTTTACATACCGAGTTGCCAGCCCTGACGTACAACCTTCAACGAAGGTACGCCCATTCACGCATGTCTCCACACAGAAGACGCTTTAGCTGAGAATCGAACAGGACATCTTACTGTGAGGTGACAACGCTACCGCAGCACCTCCACTGCAGTGCAATTCCTAGGAAGCATACATTCGTTATAACAGAAAATGGTAGTTCAACTTTGTTCCACAAGATGGCATTGTATTAAAAGTTGTTTTAGAAAAGATTTTAAAAGGTTTTAGAGATTTTAAAGTTTAAATTAAAGTAATAAAAGTGACTGTATCAAAGAGTTTGCAAACTTTTAGACAACTGGTATGATATCTGATTGTTATCATTAGTACAATTAGGTCAATGGTACTTTTTATGCAAGAAATAAGGCATTTAGAATGTGCTTTAAAAGTTTTCATGACATAATTTTCAGTTATGCCTCATTTACTGTGCAGCATGAAATTGGTGGTTTTAAATGTTAATTGACATTTATATATATATATATATATATATATATATATATATATATATATATATATATATATATATATATATATATGCACTGATGCAGTTACCAGCCCACATCTGAGGAAGTTTTTTGAAACGAAAACGTACTTGCATTTGGAGCGTTAGTGTGATTTCAGTGTTTTTTTTCCTGTGAAGCGAATGCTTGGATTAAACTATTTTAACAGCTGAAAAGCTTTGTTCCTTGGCGTTTTTATCCTGTGGATTTCTGTGGACTACACTGTTAAATCAACAGCTGCAAGGCTTGACTAAGTTGTCCTGTCCATAAGCTTCATTGTGTTTTCTTCCAGGGTCTTGGCATAAAGCTTGAAAGATGTTTTGTTAATAACAAATACCTTCTCATGTTAGTCCCTTTTCTAAGCACTTTTCTTGTTGGGAGTGAGTCACAGACTTGCAGACTGCTTGTTTAAAACCATGACTGAGAGATGGGACAAAAAATCATGCCTCATCTGAGGCTACATGGCAATATTTGTATACGAACATGAGAAACAAAGGTGTAATTGGCTGCAGCAAGGTGCAGCCTTTAATCTGCAGCAGGAAGGAAGCGGGGGAATGATGTACTGCACAGAATGCCATCAATAAACTAAATTGCTTGCATTTAAAAATGAGCATGAAATGATCACCAAACTGAGGACACAGTAACCAGAGGGAGCAGTTAAATGATTAACAATTGTTTTGTTGTGGAATATTGCTGTCTGTGGATACACAAGACATGTAGTAACAGCATATGGGGACTTTTACTGTACACATACAGATAACATAATAAGCTACACACATGAAAAGATCATCAAACTGTAGTAACCAGAGGGAACAGTTAAATGATTAACATTTGTTTTGATGTGGAATATTGCTGTCTGTGGATACAAAAGACATGTAGTAACAGCATATGGGGACTTTTACTGTACACATACAGATAACATAATAAGCTACACACATGAAAAGATCATCAAACTGAGGACACACAGTAACCAGAGGGAGCAGTTAAAAGATTGCTTTGTTGTGGAATATTGTTGTCTGTGGATACACAAGACATGTAGTAACAGCATATGGGGACACGTACAGATAACATAATAAGCTACACACATGAAAAGATCACCAAACTGAGGACACACAGTAACCAGAGGGAGCAGTTAAATGAGTAACAATTGTTTTGTTGTGGAATATTGCTCTCTGTGGATACACAAGACATGCAGTAACAGCATATGGGGACTTTTACTGTACATGTACAGATAACATAGGAAGCTACACATATAGCTTAGCTTTCTCACTTCAGGTAAACTATTTGAAGAGAAACTGATTAGTAAGTTCTGGATGAGCATACTCACTGCAGAAGTTTCAGGAAAGGTCCTGTTCAAACAAGTATGTACTTCCAGTCTTTTCAGGGATGTAGCCAGTTCATTTAGCACTTGTTGCCATTCCCTGATGTAGGGCCCCCATCTCTAACTTGAGAAGCAAAAAAAGGGTCCATGGTCAAACATCCTGCAATCCTCACCTAAGGAGCAAGCCAGAACCAGTTCTGTGCCTCTCAACTCTAAGTTGAGGAGCAAAAAAAAAAAAAAAACCTTCAAGGCTAAATGGCTTTTACTAACTGTTGTAAACTGCTTTCTACTAATTATACCACACGAAGGGCTGAAGCATATCAGTACTGATTAAATGCCATTCATTTCCATACCAGTATTTCTACAATGAATGCCAATTCTGCACTACTGACTGATTGGCATCTGCTGATCATGCCTCCCTAAGACACTGCACCCATAGTGGCTGGCATCTACTGATTATGCCTCCCAAGCACACTGCACCCAAAGTGGCTGGTATCTGCTGACCATACCTCCCTAAGACACTGCACCCAGAGTAGCTGACACATACCGATCATGCCTCCCTAGCACACTGCACCCAGAGCGGCTGGCATCTGCTGATCATGCCTCCCTAAGACACTGCACCCAGAGTGGCTGGCATCTGCTGATCATGCCACCCTAACACACTGCACCCAGAGTGGCTGGCATCGGCCGATCATGCCTCCCTAGCACACTGCACCCAGAGTGGCTGGCATTTGCCGATCATGCCTCCCTAGCACACTGCACCCAGAGTGGCTGGCATCTGCTGATCATGCCTCCCTAACACACTGCACCCAGAGTGGCTGGCATCTGCTGATCATGCCACCCTAACACACTGCACCCAGAGTGGCTGGCATCGGCCGATCATGCCTCCCTAGCACACTGCACCCAGAGTGGCTGGCATTTGCCGATCATGCCTCCCTAGCACACTGCACCCAGAGTGGCTGGCATCAGCTGATCATCCCTCCCTAGCACACTGCACCCAGAGTGGCTGGCATCTGCTGATCATACCTCCCTAAGACACTGTACCCAGAGTGACTGGCATCTGCTGATCATGTCTTCTTACGACACTGCACCTAGAGCAGCTGGCACATGCCGATCATGCCTCCCTAGCACACTGCACCCAGAGTGGATGGCATCTGCTGATCATGCCTCCCTAGCACACTGCACCCAGAGCATCTGGCATCTGCTGATCATCCGTCCTTAGCACACTGCACCCAGGGCAGCTGCTCCCTTTTTCCCCACCAGTGCTATGCCTCTGTAATCTATATAACAATCCAGATTTCCTGACTACTGTGCTTAGGTACACAGCAGTGAGTTAATGTATTCTGAAACTGTTAAAAATATTTTTAAAAACATACAAAATTGTTTGTCAGATAAAACGGCAAGGTGAAATAGCACCAGGGTTAAACAAAGTTATTAATATTAAATGTTTTCCAAAGCAAAAATGTTAGAGGTGATTAGGTTTATTTTAGATTTTTAATGTGTTGTGTCACATTGTCCCCTGATTTCACAAAGCTCCATGCAAGAATAAGGCTATTCTTGCACAGAGTGGTTTGCGTCCATTTAGGATCACAGCATGCCTTGCATATGCATAGAGGACGCTGCTAACTAAACTAAATGGACACGAACCAGGAGTGAGCGCAGGGGGCATGTGTCAGCAGTGCCTGCACCTGAAACATACCCCCTTCTCTCTGTGAGTGCCATAAGGCACTTTCTGACACAGATGAGTATCAAACTATATAATATTAGAGCCTGACACTAATATTATATAGTAAACGAGTGTCCGCAGACACTGAAATGTTAATAGCTAACATTTTAGTGTCCGCGGACGCCGAACAAAATAGAAACCACAAGCACCTAGAAGGCAGCAGCCTTCAAGTGCACACACCCATATATATGCACTCTTGCCCTACATGCATGGAAGCAGTAGGGCAAGAGGAAAGGAATACAAAATAAAAACATGTAATAATATTTTTTTTCATGAAATAAATCTGAAGTTAAGCACCATCCAGCTTGTTTACACATTGCGCTGCTATGCTTAGCCTGGCTGAAATCCTGAAAATGATAGAGAAGTGCTACTGTGATAGAAAACTTCAATAAGCTGCTGTAGCCTAGTGGTACTGCCATGGTATAGCATGTAGAACATGCTTGGTTTGACTCCCCCCTCTGCCAAATTATTTAATAAACTTTTAAGGAATTTGAATGATAGATGTCAATCATATGCCTCATGTATAGCACAGTAGGGGTGGGAATATGTAAAATATAAATGTATAAAATAATTTATAAATTTAATGGGAAAAAATAGATTTAAGCACTGCTTTGCTAGTGTATAGTGTAAGCATTACTTATCTGCTTTCAGCACTGCTTAGCTGGTGTAAGCATTGCTATGCAATTTGCACAGAGCTAAGCATAGTTCAGCATATTAAAACTGGCCAATCAAGAAAAAGTGCAAGAAAACTGCCCTATTTAAACCACACAGGTGGGAATACAGCCATAACTATTTGGGATTGCAAACATCAGGACCAAAATGTCTGGTGTTGGTGAAGGTGTGAGCTTCTGAGTGCAACGTTGGGGCATCCAGGAGTCCAGGGTCATGGTTGGGCTCCTAGTTAAAAACCATTATGGCAGGCTGCTGCAGGGCCAGCACCAGGGCTCACAGTACAAAGTGGAGGCCTGGGACCAGCTTGCATGTGATCTCACCAGTGCCACCGGCATATCCCGGATTGGTAAGCAGGCACGTCATCACCATATCACCATAATGACCTGAAATGGAGGAGGGGTGCACCCTTGGACCAGTGGATCCAAGAAGCCGAGCGCAGGATGTCCCACCTGTCTGTAAGTATGCAGTCTTATGTATCTCTAAGTATGGAAAAAAGTTCAACTTGAGATTGTGCAGGTGTGATTAATGTGTGATGTCTCCCCATGCAGCTGCTGCTGAGTGGTCCCAGAATGTGCAGGCTCATGCCCAGAGACTGGCCCGGCTGTGTCAGCAGTATGGTGAGTGCAGAATACCCACTACTATTAGCAGTAAGAAATCAAAATTATAGTAATGCCTGTATATATAATTGTGCTGTAAAAGTCAGGAATAAATGCCTGTGTCAGGCTGCTGGTGTTACAAGAGAGTATTCCCAGCTGCTGTGTAATACAGATATCAGTAGCAAAGTACAATATGCAGGAGAGGAATATTAGAATATGTATGAGTGTGTCTGAGTGAACCTGCCAAAAAAGTGCCCTGTCAGGGCTACTGTAACAGTTAGAAATGAAAAGCATCCCCCTGTGCAAATCATGCAGGAATAGTAATTGTGGATTTCTGAGTTGTACACAGATATGTATGTCAAAACTAATAAAGGTGATCCCAAACACTGGTGTGTGTCATCTCACTTGTACCTGATAAATAGAAATGTGTATGTCCTGCAGAATGCATTAACTGAGGTGAACTGATTTAGCACTGCTTGTCTGCATACTTTAGAATGGGCATGTCAAATAACTGGAAAAAAGCAACAGTACATTTTCCCATCAGAATGCGTTTTACTTGTTTGTCTGCCAGCATTGTCCTGTGTTAACCTTTCAACTGCAGCCGTATGTAGCTGTGAGTGCACTGAGAAATGTATAAGGATAACAGGTGCAGACTTAAAACCTACACTGTGTACTCAGGAATCTAAATTGCAGTATGTAGCTGTAAAACAGTCAAATGTGCAATCCAGCTAATGTGCACGTTTCACAAACAGTTACCAATGTCTGTTGTATAGGCATAATTTGTACTGCAAATGGGAAACAAATAATGCAACATGTCATAATAAAAGTACTGTGCACAAAAATATGTATTAGATAGAAATGTCACAAACAGCATACAACACTTCCTCAGTAGCTCAGTCTGATAAGGACTAGGCCTGTAGTTCAACTTTACTCACATAGCATGGTTCGAATTCAGGGACCACCACTAACATCTCAGTCTGGTTCTACAGTTGTAATCTGCATAGCAAAAATAATGTACTGCAGTACATACATTTTCCATACAGGGCACACAGGTAAAGAAATCTGAATAGAAATACAAGTATGATGTGTTTAACTATGAAAGGTGTGCAATTGTTGTGTTGATCAGGCCCAGTCCTACAAATAGATGCAAGCTAGACATCCAAACTTGGCAGTCTGGCCCAGACAAGCATCTCAAGTGTCACGCTGTCACGGATAGTTTCCCCAGTTGCCAAGAAACCTGCACACAGAAAATATCACAGTAGATGTACATGAAAGGCACAGCACACACTCCAGGGCTTGTAACTAATATGTGAATCTGAAATATGTGTAGAAACAGCAATGTAATGTGCACACAGTTCATCTGCACAGGCCCAAAGGTAATTAATTTGGTATAGAAACAAGTCTGATGTGTATAACTAAATAAGGGTGCAATTGCTCTGTTGATATCAACAGCTGTTGGTGTGCTGTAGCAGCCCCATGGCCAGGTAGTGTTAAGTGTGGTCAAAATGTAGAGTAGTGAGTAGTAGTGTGCTGACAAATATACTTGATAGCAGTTGTCAATTGAATCTGTTACCTTCCCCCACCACTCAACTGATCCAACCATCACACTGAAACCAACATGGGTATATTCCTAAACAAACCTCTACTGTTGGGACCGTTGTTCCATCATTGTTTAAAGTGTGTGCATACTAATATTCCCTGTTGAATAATCATCTTATTGCCTGCCTGACATACCACTAACTGGCATGCTGTTGCGACCCCTGAATGCCATTCCATATATGCATTGGCTCTGTTTGCTATGGCACTGTTATAATTGCACTGTGTTGGGTAAATGGGAATATCCATGCATGCTATTTTGACTAATGTTGTAATGTGTTGTGCATGACTAATCAATATTCATTGATAATTTCCATACCATAGCACATATGGGAAGCCAAATCCCAGTGGATCTACCTCTCCCACCCCAGCTGGCTGAGGCACTGGGTCCTAGCATGTCTGGGACCCAACACAGACCTCCCTCATCTGCACACCGCCTCTGTCTGCTGTCTTGTCTGTCTGCAAATGCAACCTCTCCTACCAAACATCCCTCATCACACTTGCCAATAATCCTTCCTTAACATCCCACTCTCACCTTAAAAAGAAAAAAGGGCATCTATCCCACAAAAAAAATCATGTCCCATACATAGCTTTGCATTTCGCCCAGTGACATGTACCCATCACACAATCTAACCTACCAATCATCCGTATTATATGATGCCCACACACTATATATATATATATATATATATATATATATATATATATATATATATATATATATATAAAAACACAACAAATAAATATATGACCAAAGGCACCGTTAATGGGGATGAGGGGGCCCAAAATAAGTACCTCTTAATTTTATTGATATCATCTCCTCCTCCACAGCTGAACAGATCTGCCTTGCAACAGAATAACCAACACTTGCAAGTATCATACCCAGGACCCTACACAACAAGGCCACAACAAGTTAACAGTAATCCATCTCAGTTGTACGATGTCAGGATGATATCAATAACATATCATGCAGAACAGTCTGTGTACCATAGAGAGTGTACAATGTGGAAGCAGAAACATTCCAATGATACATACACACACACACACACACACACACACATATATATATATATATATAGAGAGAGAGAGAGAGATGTATATACACATACATACACATATATTACTATTTATAGATATGTATAAGTAGATATATATGTAGAGGGTGCACAGCATATCGAACAGCCAGTATTCCTACAGTTGCCACCTTTTAAAATGGCCGCTGTTTGATTCTCTCATACAAAAGACAATTATTGCATGAAACATATACCCACAGAGAAGTCAAAGGATATGACACCACACACAGGTTTGCATACATAAGAAATGTTTATTTGTGTACTATTTCACTTGTATATGTCATGTCATATAGCAGTTAGGTGTTTGAAATACATAATGACTGAGTAATGCAGCTCTCAAACAAAACATTTTATACAGTAATCTGAAAGCATAACATGTTGCTGTCCAGGCCAAGGCCTTCAAGAGGTACAACAGTAAAGAAACACTGGCCTGGAAAATAAGAATCAATCAATACTAATTAATTACAGATGTAGTTCAGCAGCCTCCAATTACACTCTGTACTCAACCCCAAGGGGGAAAATAATTAAATTGTCACAATGTAAATGTATCTGTTACATAACAATGCTTAGCTTAAAACATCACTATCACACTGACAAACAGAACTGTCGGTAAGACAGTAAGCACTAGCCCACCACTGTTCCCATGGTGAAATGTATGAGAATGTACAGCCATATACCTTCATGTGTCTTACTATTGATACCCCTCACATGTTGTAACAGCCTAGGTTAAAAATGGTGCATACCCCTCCCTCATATGATGACTTACAAGGGCATATAACAGTGTTACATACACTGATCTCTGGACTGTACAAGGACACACACGTTTTGTCCAGCTGTAGCCCTCATATATATAAACTCTACCCCACAGTATGTGTTTGGGTCCACAGCATCACTTGAATGATAGCAGGAATGCCAGTACTACATAATGATAGGCCATTACTTAACAAACTCTTACTGCATGACACATGGACAAAGCCTGGAATATAGGTGGAGGACAGAGGCTGGAACACAGAGCCATATTTGCAATATTGCTGTCATACACTGTGAAAGATGCTGATGTTACAGGATTGGTTGCAGTATACCCTTACTCAGGAATATGAAGTCAGAAACACAAATGGATGTAGCCATGTACTGATAGCACTCAACAGACAGAATGCCACTGATATATCAGAGACAAGACCTGCTTGGTGAACAGACAAAACATAACAGCCAATCCTCTGGCCATTATGTGGATAGGCCCACAGTTGAGAGCTATGCAGGCAGACTGCATTCCATGCAAAACTAGCATGTACACACAAACCCTGTAAAATTAGCGGTATACAATGCATATAACAACAATACTCACACTGTCCGTAGGTGTGGAGCCTTATGCAAATATGTAGTTGGCCTGTGTCTGCAAGTCCTGTTGTAAGAGGTATTGCTACCTGCTGTCTGTAACACTGCTGCCCACACACAAGAAGGATGTCTTCAATACAGGAAAGGTAAAGGGACAATGCCCACATGCTGTAGTAATTTGTAGTAGTGGGTTGCCATGACAGTGGTAATTGGAAGTACTACACAGCTGGCTGCATGTAATTAGCAGGTGGTGAACAGTGACTGGTGCAGAGGCCATCACCTGATTATGAGCATCACCTACAAAATCCATGCTGGAACCTATTCAAAGCAACTCAATCCCTGTAGTGGAGAGAGAGAGAGAAAAAGAAAAAAAAATAAAATAAAATAACTAAAGCTACAAACCAAACCAAAACAGGGACACATAAAAGTGCACCTAGCAGAGAGGACAATACTACAACAGGTATGTGAAACATATATGCATGTAATTGTATGCCGTACTTGGTCTGTAATAATGGGATAGATGATGTGGAAAGATTTACATGTGTCATCAAGACTTGTAATGATGTCCTGCTGAACAACTGCTATGGACATAGCATCTGGCCCTGTGGGCAGTGGGCCACACCTGTCAACTGTGCAGATCAGCACTGAATGACAAGATGTAAGCCATCATAGTGTGTGTTCTGTACCTCAAGACATGTATATTAGTGTGGCAAATAGCTGGTGGTGGAAGTAATGAAGTTATGATAACCACATGAGTTTCAGACCCAACCACCTGCAGGACAGACATGTTAAAGTGAAATGTATCATGTACAAACATCATAGGTTTGTAATAGGCTTACCTGCAATCTGTCCCTATATATATATATATATATATATATATATATATATATATATATATATATATATATATACACCCCAAATGTTAGGCTGTGTCCACATGTGACACCTGTCTTTTTCCGTAGCAAGGCAGAGCAGTGCAGCTGTGGAGGAAGGAGAGTTAGAGAGTGTGGACCTGATGTTTGAATGCTTTATATATATGTATCTCTCTCTCTCTCTCTCTCTCTATATATATATATATATATATATATATATATATATATATATATACACACACACACACACACACACACACACACACATATATATATATATATATATATATATATATATATATATATATATATATACATTTCCCCTACTGTTGAATGGCAGTGCTGCACGATATGTGTGAGAAAACATCACACATATCTATACACACACACACACACACACACACACACACATATAAATATATATATATATATATATATATATATATATATATATATATATATATATATATGGGTCTACTTCATAAGATCAACAGACCATTTGATCGACATTCATTTGGTCGACAACCAGTATTCAAGGCACTTAGGGATTTTCCCCCCTCCCCAATGTTGTGCGACCCTGGAGTTGATATATATAGTCGGGGGGTGCACAGCCCCCCACCTATTTCCATTTAAAACATAAAAATACAACAAAAACTACACATTTAAAACAAAAATAGATGGGGGGCTTTGACCCCCACACCTCCCAATGTGGGGGGCTGTGCCCCCCCAACTACATTTATTTATTTATTTATTTTACATTTGTTGACCGGGCTAGTCCAACTGGATACATGTCCATTTTCAGTACAGGCCCGGGGAGAAAAGCTCCAACACACATACACAATATAATAATGAATGTTGCAACAGTACAAGCTTGACACAGCTGTTGTTAATAAAAGTACAATACTAATAGTAAGCATAATACAAGCAGTAAAGGTAATGTTCAAAAAGTTGTTTATTATATACATATATACATAGATTTAAATTGCAATGTCATGGCTTATATGGATCATTAAGGAGAAGTCAGTAGTTAGTACAGTAAAGTATAAGGTGAAGAGTTCATAAGTATAATTAAAAAGAGAGTTAGTCAGGGTTAGTACAAGGGCATAACCAATGTGTACTAAGATATAGTTTTGGTTTCTGTTTAAAAAGTGTTATTGAGGACAGGGATAGGAGTTCAGTGGGAAGTAGGTTCCAGTGCTTTCCGACAGTATTAGAGAACAGAGAGTCTCCTGCTAAGTTGTTGGATCTGCTAGTACTAATAAGTAGTTTATTTGAGGAGCATAAATTCTTAAGATTGTTGTAAGGGGTAATGAGAGTAGAGAGTATTGGAGTATTGGTGGGATGATACAGGGTCTTATGGGCAATAGCAAGCTGATGAAATAGAAGCTGATTTTGGAACTCTAGCCATCCTAGTTGTTTTAGATTAAGACAATGATGAGTTTTAAAAGGTGAGCCAGTGGCAAATCTAGCAATATTATTATAGGAAATTGCCAGTTTGTTGAGGTTGTTTTTTGAAAGATTAGTGTATATAGGTGAAGCATAGAGTAGAGTGGAGATTAAGTGAGTTCTGGCTATAGCGGTCCTGGCTAATGATGTAGGAAAGGGTTTGATTCTATAGAGGGACCCCAATTTCTTGTTGACTGTTTTTATTGTGCTGTTAATATGAGTATCGAAGTTAAGGTCGCTATCTATAGTTATTCCTAAAAGTTTGGTGGTTGGCTCATGAGATATGAGAGTGCCGTTATTAGATGTGAGTGTGAAATATGCTGGGGTTGACTTTTGGGTTGGAGTAAAAAGTAAAAGTTTAGTTTTTTGGGGGTTCGGGAGGAGGCAGCAGTTTAAAAACCATTGTTATACTGTGTTAAATGCTTTTTGGGTAAGGGACTGTAGTTCAGAAGGAGAAGTGGCTGAACAAATTATACTGGAGTTGTCTGCGTATTGAATACAGGTGGTTTGAGGAATTGCTGAGTGAAGGTCATTAATAAAAATGGAAAATAAGAGTGGGCCTAATATGGAGCCCTGAGGAACACCAAGGGAAATGGGGAGGTGTGTAGATAGATTGTTGTCCCATAGTACAGCCTGCTGTCTATTGTCTAATTAAGATTTGAACCAATTTAAGGCTAGAGGTTCAAGTGAAAGGGATTTCAGTATATTTAAAAGGAGCTGGTGATTAACCATATCGAAAGCTTTAGATAAATCTATAAAGACTGCAGAGGAAAGAATATTGTTACGGTTTTTGTTAATGCAGTCTGTAAAGGATAGCAGGGCAGTGGTAGTACTGTGGAATGGTCTAAATCCATGTTGACATTTGGCAAGTAAGTTATTTTGGATAAGGTGGTTAAGTAGTTGCTTATGGATGCATTTTTCCATTAGTTCCCATATATCGACTCCAGGGTCGCACAACATTGGGGAGGGGGGCAAATCCCAGGTTTTTGCTTGAATACTGGCTGTCGACCAAATGAATGTCAATCAAATGGTCTGTCGATCTTATGAAGTAGATCCATATATATATATATATATATATATATATATATATATATATATATATATATACAGTAGTAAGAGGATGCAAAATGGACCGTTATGTCTAGTGTGAAATGCATGTTGGGAACACATTGCCCTTGCTTGTGAAGGTGAGATTGGTAAGTTGGGGAAGGATAGTAGGTATATTTAGGGAGGTAGGTTGGGTTGGAAGACAGACAACAGAGCATACAGGGGCGGTATATGACACATGTTGTGGGTAAACACCTTGGATGGGGAGTGGTGTTTGTAATGTGGAAGCCCATGATCCCCCAAATGGAAACAATGGGACCAAGTTCCCCACCTATGGGCAGTCACAACTGCACCTTCACCACCCTGAAGATGCCTGGGCTGAGTGCTGAGGAGGAGGAGCATGCGGACCCTGTAATTGTGTACAGAGGGCCTCAAGGTGGTGTAGCACATCCCCCAAGTCTCTGTGGAGCTCCCTATGCACCAGACCCTGGACCTGACTTCAGGTGACAGGATCCTGTCTGTGTGTGCTCCCGGGGGGCGGGGGGACTAACACCATCCCCTGAGGTGGTTCCACCTGAAGGTAGTGCAGGAACAGCAGATGATGAGGTCCCAGGGTGGGTCCCAGATGTTCTGTGGCCTGGTAACATGGCCAGATGAGGTGGTTCTGCTGGGAACTGGCTTCCCAAACATCCTATTGTGTCACAGTTATAGAACATATGTGGGTAGTCATAGTCCACACATTCCAGGATTACGTCTAACAGCATGCATAGATATCTCCATTAACACAAAACACCAGATTTGGAGCAGTCACATAGCAAACAGAAGACATGCATATATGGGATCATAGTGGCCCTTATGATGGCACGCAGGTGACATTGTTCACAATAGGCCACCAATGATAGTGTTTCAACATGGAACATGACTAGAAACACATTGCACAATTTGTTGTACAATACGATATATGTCCCAACAGTAGGTTTGCTGTAAACATACCCGTTGAGTTGTGTGCTCAGATTACTGTTGCAAATATGGTGGGGGGGGGGGAGACAGAGATGTGAATTAACAACTATTATATCTTTCTAGTATGAGGTCTTCAGACCTTTTTTCCTCTTTATGTCTTTCAGGCACCATGTCAAGAGAGCGCTTGCCAGTATATTCCCCCAGGAGAATGAGGTTATAATAAACCACCTGGTGCACACTACCACACACTGTTTGGCCGTACAGCCCATGATCTGCAGGAGAGGACCGCCGTGTGGAATGAGCTCATCCACAGGGTAAACGATGTTGGCCTGCATAACCGCAGTTATGAATAGGTCCGACATCATTGCACTGATCTACTCCGCCATGCCCGTTAGCATGCTGCTGCAGTTAGGGGGACCAGCTAGCTACAGGGGGGGGTCATACCATCCAGCCCCACCGACACATGCTGAGGAGCTCCTTGCCAGCTCACCAGCAAAGACAATACCCTGCGGATAGCATTGCAGTGGTGTGCGCTACCCACACAATCGACAAGGAGCGTGCAGGTAAGGCCACAGGGTACATCAGTAGACCACTGTTGCTTATCCATCTGCATCTGTAGAGTTTAATCATGCATAACCAAAGGTAAGCGTCCTGTCTGGTGGATCTCAGCCATAAACAAATTGTATAACAAAAGAAGGAAGCTACTGCACGTCAGAGCAAAATCCCATGAAGGGAAGACATCTCTGATCAACATTAGCAGAAAACTACATTCTCTCATAAAAACATCCAAGGCCAACTTTGAGAGAAAAATCGCTAAGGACACTAAAGATAACCACAAAGCCTTCTTCAGCTATGTTAGAAACCTGGGCAGAAGATATGCTCAGAGTTGGTTCACAACAACAAAAAATACACTGAACCCACAGATATTGCCAACATTCTGGCTGACAGGTTCAGTGCAAATTTCTCCCCTCCCTCACCCCCAAAAGAAGAAATACTTATCCCAGCTGAATGTAATCTCCCTGTCATCTCAGATGTCCAAGTGAGAACCGCCCTAAACAAAGCAAAAAACACAGCATCAATGGGACCTGACGGTATCCCGGGTTGCGTGTTACGTGAACTCCAAGAGGAGCTAAACCCACACATAAAAATGCTATTTAACCTTAGCCTTACTTCGGGATATGTACCTGAACACTGGCGTACAGCAACATTGGTCCTACTCCACAAGGGGGGTGCCTCTACAGACCATGGAAACTACCAGCCTGGTCTGCAAAGCTATGGAAAGAATCATTATGGAACTCATAAACAGAGACATAGGGGACCTACAGACACTTGACCCCACCCAGTTCGGATTTGTAAAGGGCAGATCCTGCCTTTTAAACCTGGTTGACTTTTTCAAAACAGTCACTAGAGCCATTGATGAGGGCAAAGCAGTCCATACAGCATACCTGGACTTGGCCAAGGCCTTCGACACAATACCCCACTCAGGCATCATAGATAAGCTCAACAGCTTAAAAGTAAACCCTTATGTCACTAGATGGGTTGCAAACTGGCTAAAGGACAGAACCCATAAAGTTAAAATTGCTGGAGCAATGTCAGACTCAAAGCCAGTCACAAGTGGTGTCCCACAGGGATCTGTCCTGGGACCCCTCTTGTTCAGCATTTATTTCTCAGATGTTAAAGCAAACATGGGAGGGCTGTGGCTGACAAAGTTTGCAGATGACTGCAAACTAGGCGCCATAGTCGATACACCAGCAGACACACATCCTACAAAAAGGCCTCACAGAAACGGACAACTGGTGCCGGAGTCACGGCCTTAAACTAAATGCCAAAAAATGTATAGTCATCCCCTTTGGGAAAAACAAAGTACCCACAAATTATCACATAGACAGCAACCCACTGAGTACAGAAAAAGTAATCAGAGACCTAGGGACCCAAGTCAACAGCGACCTCTCATTTGACACCCATGTTGCCAAAGTGGTTAGAAAAACATTCTACCTTGTACACCTCATCATGAAGGGATTCACATCCAGATCCAAGGATGTCATTGTACCCCTATATTCCTCCCTCATCAGACCCATGATTGAGTACAATGCCCCATTTGGTATGTACCTCACCCGGCATTTGCAACAGCTGGAGAGACCACAAAAGTACCTCACCAAGAGGATCAAGGGTCTCCAACATATGTCTTATTCCGCCAGACTAAAGAAACTTCAGCTCTATTCAGTAGCATACTGCCTGCTCAGAGGTGATCTCTGCCTGACGTACAAAGCCATGTCCAATCAGGATCTGATGGACATGCTCCACCTCAAAAAATCCAAATCCATCAGGACCACAAGAGCTAAAGACTTAAACCTCGGCACAAGTATGAATAGGACATGCTGGAGGGATAGATTCATAACCCAGAGGCTTCCCATGCTTTGGAACAAGATCCCAGTTCGTATTAGGCAGAGCCCCTCACTGACTCTCTTCAAGAGAAATCTTGATGAGTGGATGGGAGATCGTAAGTTTACCCCAGGGGTCACATCTGTGTCACTGCTAGACAGGGGCACAGTAAACTAATTCTATTATATAAGGGGACCTTCATTGTGTCACTACTAGACAGAGGCACAGTATTCTAAATTTATTCTGTACATTTTTTGTACCATTTCATGGGGTGGCAAAAGCCACATCACTATGGCTAGGCTTACAAATGCCCCAGGGCAGATAGCCTAGTACTATACTATGAAACTATGAAACTATATGTGAGATACAATATATATAGTCTGTTGCTGCATTGTAGTAAATGTGCAAAATCTGTAAATATTGTGGGTTTGTACCATTGATGTACTGAAATGCTGCTCCCACTCTGGACCCGTGCCACAGGTGTGGCTACTGACATCACATCTCTTACACAACTATGTAGATCTCTCTGGTATACCTCTGGGGCAGTAGCCTGTAGCTGGTGAGTATGGTGTTGTTTGTTCAGGTTTGCCAATACACCGGCCATGTTATGGACATGGTATTTGCCATGCACAGATTTAACACACCTACCCATAATGCATGCTGTACATGTTCACTTATTGTTACTGTTAACTGCACTGCATCACAGTGGTCACCATGGTGGCATATCTGAACAGTATGTAAGAGTCCTGCAATATAACTAACAACCTGTCATTGCAAGATGTGTGCACAGAGATGAACATAACGGTAGGACAAATGGCCTACAGTAGGAACATGTCTGAAACATCACCCTTATACAGTGCTACAACAGTTTATGTACCACTATTACAATAGCAACTGTTACAGATCTACACAAAGGCATATCGCAATACCGCATTACACAACCCTTACAATCTGTAATGTGGTCCTAACATGAGTAATGAATGTGTAATATGGAATCCTATGTTATGACAGCAAATATGGGAAATACATACCTTAACAAACACTGGAAGCATATGTGCTCATACACTCCAAATAACATATTGTGGAAGCAGCTTTTGAGGTACTGACAGCATTCACTCTTCATGAGTATGCACCTTCCAGCAAGTACAGGTTCTCAATGTCACACCAAGAAATGGTCTGTTGTCCAAGACACATGTCCATCAAATTTGTCCACTCACATGCAAGAGAGGCAACCATGGCTTGCACACATCTTACAAGCCATGGAATGGATCCCATACCCAACAGGTAGCACACAGGAGAGGGATATGTAGCCTTACCTCACCATTGCATATACCATGGCAAACAGTGTAGACAGTCATGTATGTGATGAGAATGCATGGGACAACATTAATGTAGAAAATAAACAGATGGCCATCCAAGACAGATGACAACACATGTTGTAAATTGGTCATGCAGGCTGCCTAGTAACATGCCGCAACACTGAGGGAGATGCAGGAATGTCTAGCAAGTACTGGCTGTGCAGTACCTGTGTTGACAATCACCTGGACTCTGCAGAAGTGTGGCCCATGGATTAGGGTAATCAGATGGGACAGTTGATCCACAGGAAACATCAGCCAGGGCTCTCTACAGGTAGCATATGCATAACATCAAAAGTCCCCCAAAGGCATGTGTTGCAATGTTTAATAGTGTACCAAGACCAGGTTTGAAACATACAGAGAGTATCAATTAAGATACATGTGCTGCACAAACAACACCTCGCTCCACCTCAGGTCCACCATCCCCCTCTGCACCTTGCTGATGCTAGTGTACACCTGTATGTTTGCCATTCATTAGCAGGGACTAGGCCGGTACACTTGGTGTTCTAAATTTGGGACACTGCAAAATGACACATGTGTAGCCCATAGTTGTCAAGCATCTGCAAAAAGGCTGAGGATGGAGTGGGGTGTCGTCCTGAAACACAACAGTGAACTGAAGCAGACATCCAAAGCTCACTAAGAATGGCTGTATCTGCACACAGTCAAGGTCATGAATTGTGGCAGACATAACCCTGACTCCACAGCAACAGTGAAGGGACTGTGTGACCTTCAAGAGCTGTGCACATGAGCTGACCTTGCAATCTTGCAGAGTTGGGGGACATTTGTAGGGCAGAGTGAACAAATACTGGCAAGTGCAGATGGGCCATGCTAGTATACCCCTTCCAGGAATAGTGACTGCTGTAGTACATTTAACAGTTGGCACAACAAACCATCATGTTAAGGGTGTGCACACTTATGCACCCACAGATTGTATGCATCTCAATCAGCATCTGTACAGCTAACACATTTGTTTGATACTACATTTGATTGGACAGGTCATATGTCACATATCAGGTTCATGTAATGTTAACATATGCAGTATTGTGGCCCCATGGCATATCAGGGAAGAGGGTGCCATGTCAATAAGGGTGTGTACACTCCTCATAGCCACAGTAAGGTTTGAAGGTTGTCAGTGTAATTGTATTTTATTGGTCATGCATGCACCACTGATGATGAGATCTGCAAATCAGTCATCAGGCATTCACTAATGACATCTGTCCACATATCAGCCCAGATATGTGTCGGACAAACACATTGGGGCTGCGAACAGCAGAGCAAACATAACTGACACACATATACACACTCAGCAAGTGTACACCTGTGAGGTATGTTGCACAGTATATGCCAGGGTGCTGAACAGGTGCACAGCAATATTATGTACATGAGTGCAGTGTGTTCCAGCGGAAGGGGCATCACCTACTAACACAACCCATGCATCACAGAGATGTATAATGTTGGTAACAGGGATTGACTATAGCTGCAGTGTATGCTGTTGAGAGCCATATGTCATGCATGTTGACAAATGGGTAATGAGACGTCTGTGTGTAATATCTTTGTGCAACCTCACCTGTAAGTCTGTGTGTGTGTGTGTGTGTGTGTGCATGTGTGTGTGTGTGTGTGTGTGTGTGTGTGTGTGTGTGTGTGTGTGTGTGTGCGTGTGTGCGTGTGTACATGTGTGTGTGTGTGTGTGTGTGTGTGTGTGTGTGTGTGTGTGTGTGTGTGTACAGTTAAGCAATAATGTACAGGTCTTAAAGTGTGTTTCTTGTTTTCCCCTCACAGATGGCGAGGTGGGTCAGGGTCCCTCCTGCAGGCAAACTGATGTTAGTGTCCATACAGACACTGACAATGATGATATGTGTGTTGCGGCACAGGCAGGGTTGTCAGTGGCTGAAGCTGCACCATCGTTTGACATCCCACTGTTATCCACCCCATCCCCGCACACAATCACATTGCCTATACATACCCCATCACCAGTGACCATAGATGAGTGACACATGGTGGCATGGGACAGGACAGTGTGGTGTCTATGGCACATGTGTTTGGACACAGCAGCCATAGCCAGATGCCCGGTGAGGTACCACACAGGCAGATGTACAGGGATGCTCATAGGAGGGCTGCTGGTCAAGTGCCACATCTGGTGTCACTAGACACATGTTTTAGGCCATCATGGAGGTGCAGGCACATATGAAATGTTATACCAGACAGGGTCTGAGGCTGCAGAGGGCTACTTAGTCTGCTGTTATTGACAACATCCATGATCTTGTAGGTACCCACCATTATTTTGCAGAAGTCCTGGAGAGACGGTTGGGTGAGATGGTGGGAATCCTCAACCGTGGAATAACTGTACTTGAGCATATGGTGGGAGTAGTGTGACGGCCACATGGACGTAGGCCAGCAACACCAACAGCTGGAGGTTGATGTGGACATGCAAGAAGTCAGAGCTGCTCCTGTAGTGGCAATACCAGTCCTAGCACTGCAGGGGGGACATTGTCCACACCACAACAGAGCAGGCCACGAGCACATGGCCCTGGATGGTCCCAAGAGGGACCCAGATCCAACGGACATATGTCGTCATCAGGGGAGAGTACCATATCATGGCTTTTACCTGGTGGTGCCCATGGAACCCTGACAGGCACAGTTCCCATGTCCGTGGCCAGAGGCGGTAAACTGCACACCCTGCCAGGTATGGTCTGCAGCTGTCCAACAAACCCCCGTATAGGGCAGCCAAATGGCAGAACTGTGTGCATGCATACACACACACATATCACCAACACAGCTAGGGTAACCGCATACCTACATACACCACATCGAAACAGCCCAATTAATAATAACTCCCCCCCCTAACACACACACACATGATGTCAAATGAATGGCTCAGCCTAGGTCTTTGGCAAACCCACAACACACCCTGTGCATATGATGATACCTATGCCACATCCCTGTCATCCATGACACAGATGCAGGTACAGGCTAATATGGCTCTGATGCACAGGGTGACTGTACTATGGTGTACCAATGTAATGCTGTGTAACATGTTTTTAGCACTAAAGTTTAATGCTTACATGTCAGGATGTGTAGCTGTCCAGCCATGATGCATTATAGCTGTTATTAACACTAAGTGATTGTGGTCTCCATCATGTATTCCATTTGTGTTGTAGGTGTCTATGTGTCAGCAGGATGTTGGTCTGCTGTTGTATCCTACAATGGGTATGGCACTGTGGTGACACCTTGACTGTGCCATATCCTGGGTGCAGCTGAACGCAAGTCACAGGTCTGTATAACAGTTACTGCATGTGCTACATGCCTGATAGGTCTGAGGGGTGTATGCAGGTGAGTGCATGGTGGCTGATGTCATCAGCCCTTCTACAGTGGACAGTGGTAAGGGTAGTAGGCGATACACACCACGTTTGTGTATAACACACACACACAGAGGTGTTGATGCAATACACAGAGAATACTGTACACTTGGATGTATGTACTTTGGCAAGGAACCCATTTTAGCCTATGTAATTCCACCAAGACAGAATAGGCACAACATCACATTGGGAATTAATCAGTCTGCTAGTTTAATGTCATTGACGATGGTACTGGCAGGGTATATGTCCCCGTCTCCAATGTAGTGCAATCCTCAACTTGGTAAATGTAGTTGTGCTGGTGTGGGTGGCACAGCCTAACCTTTGGAGGGTGTGGGGTGGTGTAGAACCACGGATAGTGTGATTGACAACTACTTAACCTGTTAACATGAACTGTCCAGTATTACAGCCAACTAAGTGGGGGGATACCCTCAACAATAACCACAATGATGGTGGCTGTGTCCACAGGACACCCAGCTATATATACCAACCCCAGTATCACTGTACAGCTATACAGTGGGGAAGAGGGTATTTACACATCTACTACTAGTTGTGATGGAATGAATTTCCATAGGATGAAACCTGTGAAATGTTAACATTTGCCAGTCAGTTCTCGGATAGATGACCTCCTGGGACGTGTATAGTCTGCAAACTGAAGTTGATTCCTTCACATACACATACACTCTTACTTGGCAACACTGAGACTAGAACCCCTACCTAGGTACGTAGTGCTGCTAATGTGTGTGGCCTTAATTGCACACACCACATAGCTTTTAGGATGAGGTGTGTTCCAGGTTACATGTTAAGTGAAGAACTAACTTACTGGGAACTAACTTCGGGCAGCATGATGCTAGGGCACTTCTATGGGCTAGACTTGTAAATGCTCCAGGGCCATTAGCCTAGTACACACCTATGAACCTATAAGACCATTACCAGGCCTTGTACAGTATGGTAATGGGGGATGTACTGGTTGTTTATGAACAATACATAGTGTGACATACTGTCATATACACATTGACAAACACATAACAGTAATACACACATCTAAGAGACCTGGGTTTATCAGTGCTAACTACCTTGTCAGTGTGTCCATTCTGTTACAGATAAGTTGCACACAGCACATGCATCCCTAGGCTGGATAGTGTAATCACTTACCTGTATGGTTGATGGTGACAGTGGTCCCCCATACAGTGGACCTTGGGACATGAACTGGGGGTACCATGGTGTAAAAGCAGTATACCCAGCATCCACACCCCACATTGGATATTGTGCTCACTGAAATCCATGATAATAGTCTGACATACCCACCATCACACTGACCAGGACCTCAATACAACCCCTTGTCTATCTCAAGAGTGCTACTACAGGGATATGCATCTAATGCACATGCCACAGGGATAGTAGCGTGATGCTTTGTCATGTCTCTACTACTGTCAGCAACATCACTATCCCTTATACTGTGTGGCAAGGTGTATTGTATTAGGAGAATGTGACCTCAGAATGCTGTATCCTACAAATATACACACTTGCACACATACATACACTTGCCAGAACTCAGACGGCAACCCATGTCTATCTGCCCGTTTGTACAACAGTATTGTGCTGGTACTGCAAGCTTCAGGTAGCCCATAGGGTGAAGAGTGTAACAGGGTACATGTAATGTCCATTACAGCAGCAGCCATATATAACTACGGCAATGGGGGGTATGGTGGGTGTGAAGGACCTCAGGGTATTATCAATTACAGGTTTACAAACACACAAACACTGTTATTCTCAGTAATGCACAAAAGACACATTTGTAAGTACTGGGGTCCATAGGTGCAGGTGTTCCTAGGTGTGTACCAGGATATTGTCCATAGAGAGATGGGAAAAGTAGGGGATTTGGGTACAGTGGTATCATGCTACATGCCATTTGCCAGCAGAGCATCTAACAACTGATGCCACGGGAGTGATCCTCAGGGTGAGAGTTAAATGTAACATCCAATCATCTGGTTGCCTCTTGCAGAGGGCCAGTGAGGTGCTCCAGTTGACATGTATGCAACATGTATTACATAACATGGTCAGTGTCTGTCTTGGAGACCTGTACCCAAGCATGTTCTGTTGACTGTGGTAGTGGAGCTGAGGTATCCATGGCATGGCATGTGATGTGTACAGGGTGGGGATTCATACCTGTGGCATTCATAACACAGCTGGGCAGACATGTTAGTGTCACTCAAGCATAGATTGCCTGTAAGCAGTCAAGATGAATACCTGACATCTGCACATCTGTACAGAGGACAGACAGACATCAGCTAGCAAACTGGTTATGCATTAGGATGACGGTGGTGACAGACAGATGTCTGACACTGAAGGTATGCCATTACTACATGACAGCAGCCCTCAATGACATGTCCTATACACACAGTAGTCTACAGTTAATATCCACGTCAGATAAATATCCAGTAGGAAATATTTAATGACACACAGCTCACACACCAAGAACATGACAGTGAGGACTCATGCATGCAGGGGTGTTTGGTTCCAGTACTACAATCTGCAATCTACTCTTACCTGGGAAAGCACTGTCAACAGTAGTAACATACTGATACACTACATGCCAGTGTGACTGCATATAACCTGGGATACTACCCATGTATGTAACACATTCAAATGGAAAAGAGTGTTGTACAAGCCATATATACTCAGGTGTCCCAGACAGTAGACTCACACCCCTTGCTACTGTAATGACAGCACATAGACGCATGTTATGTACATCTATATCTAGTGGTAAAATCACATGGAATTAAATACACTTATAAAAATGTCATTACCCTGCTATTTTATCAGACTGGAATGTGATCATTGGTTACCAGGGCTGAGCCAAACTTAACAGGTTTCAGCATTGCTTAAAAGTAAATGCTAAGCAGATTTGCACAGTGCTAAGCAAACCTTACACTGTGTAAGCGCCATTTCATTTAACCATACGTTAGCACCGCTTAAAGCTGCTCAAAACTGCGTTAACCACTCTGCATCCAACAGTCCTTGTTCTGCCTAGCAACAAAATAAACAACCCTTGCATGTCTTGAACCCAGGACCCTGTACAGACCCTGTACACTATAGTCAATGAAGTTAACCACTAAGCTATCACACCTGTGAAAAAGTTTGTTGTTTTTTTCCAGTATATCTGTCAGTACACATATTGAATAGCAGTGAACAACTGCTTTGACTTCAGTTGTGTAGTACTTGTTAGTAATATTAGTGTTGAATCAAGTATGTTGTATCTAGATATAAGCATATCAGATAAATATGGTGTGATACATCTGGGAAGGTATATGCAACAGTTATGTTTACACATAATAAGGATATGAATATATATATATATATATATATATATATATATATATATATATATATATATATATATTCATACATACATAAGTAGATATATGTATACATGTACATACACATATATTTTATATATATATATATATATATATATATATATATATATATATTGCTATACATCTGTATATTGCATTATTTATATGGACATATATATATATATATATATATATATATATATATATATATATATATATATATATATATATATATATATATATATATATATATATATATATATATATATATATATATATATATATATATATATATATATATATATATATATATATATATATATATATATATATATATATATATGTCTGTGTGTGTGTGTATATATATATATATATATATATATATATATATATATATATATATATATGTATGTGTGTCTGTGTGTGTGTGTGTATACCCATATATATATATATATATATATATATATATATATATATATATATGTATATGTATAACATATGTCCATAACATGCAGTGGAGTCATACCTCAGCACCAATACTCACAACTTCTTAGTGCAAGGGGTATCATGTGAGTATTGCAGGTATAAATGTAGACCTTTTCTACTGTAACAGGGGTTGTCTTAACAGAGATATTGTGTGGGAAGTCACATCTGATATTGACATGTAAACCATCAGTTACTGACAGACATCATAAGATCATCATAGTACAGCACCACACAAATCACAGTAATGATCATGTGGAATACAGCAGAGATATGACCAATAAATGTGGACAGACAGTCCAGAGGTATACACAGCACCCCTTAGTGCAAGACATGTTGCCAAGCCTGACAAAGTGGATGTTTACAGCCATGTAAATGGGGATATCCCGAAAATACTGGAATAGATAAGCTCACACAGTTTATGCATTCACACAATCCTCTGTGTCCTGACTCATAATAACCAGAGGAGCAGAGGTCACAAGCCCACATACTACCCACTAGTTAGTGACATACATCTGTACAGCATCCCACTTTCTTGTCAGAAATACACAACAGTTATGGTGGCCCCGCAACAGTACATCTGACAAATATCTGGACATAGCATCACACTGGATAAATACACTGAGCTGCTAGGCATGTCACAAAGCACTGTGAAAACTACAGGCAGACTGCGACAACATTGGCCTACACTTCCTATGGGGGAATACACATGTACCTGCAAATATAGCAGGCTCTACAGGCATGTAACAGCACAGAGTAACAGACACCTGTGTGAAAGTGCATACCCACAACCAGTCTGAACACAGCCAGAGTCACATATGGTAAGCGTACTTAATATTACAGTATATGGACTGTGTGAACAACACCATCCTCATATGTGCCAGTCACACACTAACCCTACATATACTGGGCCAATACACAGTGTATTCCAGTGCCTGACTGTGGTATGGGACATGTGTCGGTCTGGCCCTACAAACATGTACGCCAATAAGGTACCATGCACTGCAGCAGTATATAACATCACACAGAACAGAACCAAGAACAATGACATCTACCACAGTCTGTACACATGCCAAGGTACATATTCACAATACACACTCTGTTGACAATCACCATAAGTACAAAGACCTCACTACTGTACACACTACAAAAGAATGTCCAGGTTTTGTCCTCAAATATAAGGCCTACTATACATAACATGTCTAGCAGTGTGATATCTCACTGGCTTGTTATCAGGTATGATGTCAGTAAATAATGATGTACTGAACATATGCACCTCTTATTGCATAACATATGTACAAAGGTTGACAGAGTTGTGGCTGGAGGCACAAACACAGGGCCAATATTGACATGTTGCTGTGATAAACGCATACATTTACTGGTGTAACAGGGTTTGTTGTGACATATGTCTTCTGAGGGATATGAAGTCAGTAACTCACATGGTTGTGACCATGTACTGACTGCAATCCTCAGAGTATGCTACTGCATTTCTAAAGATAGGAAATGTGTGAGTAACACAACACATGTAAGACTCCAAACACTGGCCAGTCTGCAGATAGCCCTACAGGTGAGAGTTTCCCCAACCACATAACATTGACATGACAGGTATTAAATCATGTAGAACAGCCATATCTACACAAACCCTGTTAAACCAACATTACTTCAAATGTAGAAGAGCAATACTTACATTCTGTCCTCATGTCTGGAACATCCCCCTCCTGTTTGTTGGCCTGTCTCCACAGTGTATATTGTAAGAGGTATATCCAACTACCCTCTGTGATGCTGTTTGTGAAACACCTACATGAAGTCCTGCTCACAGTGAATGAAAAGGGCCAACACCCACAAGAAGTGCTTAGTTATAGGAGTGTGTTTCCATGCAATTGGCTATAGGAATGATACCTCAGCTGTTTCACATGCAGTCAGGTAGTGGGGGACTGCAGTTTGTGCACAGGCCATCAGCTGATCATGAGCATCACTTACAAAACATAAGCTGCTGCCTAAGCAAAACAGGTATACTTTTCCACATCCACCAGAGAGGGAGTGAGAAAGACAGAGACAAAGTAAGAAAGGAAGGGAATAGGAGAGTAAGAGCCGAGCATGTTTGTGTATAATCCATGGGTGGAGAGTGGTATCTGGGCATTATGATGGTTGCCTATATTGTGTACTAATCCATGCTGTCACATGGTAATTGCACATGGCTGTACACATTTATGGCTGAGGATTGTTGACTAGAATCTCTACAATGTTTGGAAAATGTTGGCCTTGTAATGTTGACAATGGGGCATGTAGCTCCTCAATATAATGATGTGGCAAAATCCACAATGCAATGGACCCTGTCATTACACAATCACCCCAACAGTACACTGATAATACACACAAACACACACTTACCAGTACTGGGTTTCAAACTCCTACCTGACGATGACTATGTATTGTTATCACATTGTTATGCAGGTATTGCATGCACCATGGAGCTTACATGTTGGAGAGTTGTTTAAAGGTATCTCTGAAGGTGAGTGACATCAGCAACAGTGATAAAGGAGGGCTAAGGGATATGTAGTACATGTGGCAGTCCACAAAAGCAGGTGTCAAGGAAGACACAACCACACTCTCTCAGGGACTCTCACACATTATCACAGTTGACAGGGTCAGGATTGGAACTCCTAACTAACTAGCGACATTACAGTATTATGCAGTTATCACACATGTCACAGAGCTTATTAGGCTGATATATGACCAAAGGGTTATTTCAAGGTGACTTATATCAGAAGGCATGCTACAGTAGGGCAATGGGAGGTGTAGTGAGTGTCAATGGCTTCAAAATCATTAATCTCCACACACACACACACTGGTATGCATGGGTTCATTGCTTCACAGGTGTGTAGTGGTTGACTGTGCCAGAATACTGTACAAGGCTAGGCAAAGGGTATACCTTGGCATCAGGCCACATGACAATGGTCTCCAGTGTGGCTCAGGGGTGTAGTCCATGGATTGGCCCACACAGGTGGGTATTGTATTTACCATCCACTCATCTGGGTTACTGTTGTGGGTGGCCAGTGCTGTGCAATGCTTGCCATGTATGTGATCTGTATTCCATAACATGGACAGTGTCTGGGTTGTGCACATGTCCCTCATGCATGTTCTGTGAAATGTGGAAGTGTACCTGGGTTCTCTGGGGCATGTTGTGTGGACAGATTGTTATCATCTGATGTGGCATTCCTGACCTCATGTGGTGAGACCTGGCTATGGAACTGAAGTCATGCCTGCACCTACATTGACAGCATGATAAAGGTATTCAGTGGAATTAGTGGCATCTGTCCATACAGGGCATGTGTATAAGGCATGGTATTCCCTTTGTGGGTTATATTTGCAGACTCTACAGTTGTTGTAAGTGTCCAGTTGGGAACATAGCAAAGGACCACTGTAAGCAATTATTTGCCTATTGTAGGGATGGGACAGGGTGCCATGTCCTTTTACTTGCTGGATAACACACAGTCAGGAGATGTTACACATCACAGTACATTCTGATGTCAGTGACAGTGTTGTGGTGAACAGGCATGTAGTCCACTGCAATCACACCGTGGTTACCCTCTGTGGGCAATATGCAGGGAACTACCAATATAGTGGTTGTTGCCTAGCCAAGTGTGTTTGTGTATGAGACATGGGTGGAGAGGGTTCTTTTGGTAATACAAGGGTTGCCTATATTGCTCACCAATCCATAATGTCACACGTAGGGCTATGAATTGTCTACACCAGCCTCTCTGCTGTTTGACATCTGTTGTCCTTGTAAGGTGGACATTGTGACATATAGTAAGTCCTCAATATAATAATTTAGCAAAACTCACCCCACAATGAATCCTGTCATTACACAATCACAGCAACCTCCACACAGGATACTGATGACAAACACACACACACACACACACACACACACACACACACACACACACACACACACACACACACACACACACACACACACACACTTGCAGTGCTGAGATTCAAATCCCTACCTAGCTATGTATTGCTACTACAGTGTATCACATTTATCACATATGCCAAGCAGCTTATTGGATGAATGCTGTCCCAAGGTACTTCTGAGGTGAGGAAAATCATCAGCCCTTGTAAATACTGGCATTGGGAGAGTGAGAGATCCCAAAATAATTTTACCCTAATCACACATTTACATTTGCCAGGGGTAAGATTCAAACCTCTATCTAACAACCTTTATGGTCCATTATGTTACACATTTACCATGTGCACCACTGACATGACATGGTTTAGGCTTTGCAACAGATACTTGTAAGGTGGATGATACCTGCAGGACTGCTAAAGTCAGGCTCTGAGATATGTACTGGCTGTAAATAAGGACAAAAACTTTGAGGTACACACACAAACACTTGCCACAGATGGGATTCAAACCCATAGCTGTGTATTTACTGCTACTACATTGTTCCACATTTATGGCATGCAACATGGAGCTTATAGGACTAGCCCTTCTCCAAAGGTATATTTCAAGGTAGATGACATCAGCATCCTTACTAAAGTAGGGAAATGGAAGGTGTAGTGATTGTGAATGGCCTCAAAAGCATTACTCTCTACACATGCACACACAGTTGCCATGTCTGAGATTAGAACTCCTACCTAACTAGTACATTACACCATAGCATTACACAGTTATTGCACACACCACAGAGCTTATAGGGCTAGCCATTCTCCAAAGGTGTATTTCAAGGTGAATGACATCAACAGCCTTGCTAAAGTAGGGCAACGGGAGGTGTAGTGACTGTGAATGGACTCACACGCATTGATCCGTACGCACACAAACACATACACAGAGTTTCGCAATTGCCAAGTCTGGGATTAGAACTCCTACCTAACTAGTACATCACACTATAGCATTACTCAGCTATTGCATGTGTCACAGAGCATATAAAAAAAAGCACAAAATAAGCAATTTACTACTTCTTCTTCTTTTAGCTGCTCCCGTTAGGGGTCACCACAGTGGATCAACTGTTTCCATTTCTTCCTGTCCTCTGCATCTTGCTCTGTCACACCAACCACCTGCATGTCTTCTCTCACCACATCTATAAACCTTATCTTAGGGCTTCCTCTTTTCCTGTTACCAGGCAGCTTCATCCTTAGCATCTTTTTCCCAATATACTCTGCATCCCTCCTCAGCACATGTCCAAACCAATGTAATCTTGCCTCTCTGGCTTTGTCTCCAAACCTTCCAACCTGGGCTGACCCTCTAATATACTTATTCCTAATCCTGTCCATCCTCATCACACCCAGTGCAAATCGTAACATCTTGAACTCTGTCACATCAAGCTCTGACTCCTGCCTTTTTGTCACTGCCACTGTCTCCAATCCATATAACATAGCTGGTCTCAATACCCTCTTGTAGACCTTCCCTTTCACTCTTACTGGTACTCTTTTGTCACAAATCACTCCTGACACTCTTCTCAACCCACTCCATCCTGCCTGTACTCTCTACTTCACCTTTCTTCCACTCTCACCATTACTCTGAACTGTTGATCCCAAGTACTTAAACTCATCCACCTTTGCCACCTCTACTCCCGGCATCCTCACCATTCCTCTACCCTCCCTCTCATTCACACATATATATTCTGTCTTAGTCCTGCTGACCTTCATTCCTCTTCTCTCTAGAATATATCTCCACCTCTCCAGGGTCTCCTCCACCTGTTCCCTACTCTCACTACAGATCACAATGTCATCTGCAATTATCCTAAGCCACAGGGACTTCTGTCTGATCTCCTCTGTCAACCTGTCCATCACCATTGCAAATAAGAAAGGGCTCAGAGCTGATCCTTGATGTAATCCCACCTCCACCTTAAATGCATCTGTCACTCCCACCGCAGACCTCACTGCTGTCATACTACCCCCGTACATATCCTGTACCACTCTTACATACTTCTCTGACACTCCCCACTTCCTCATACAATACCACAACTCCTCTCTAGGCACCCTGTCATATGCTTTCTCTAAGTCCACAAAGACACAATGCAACTCCTTCTGACCTTATCTGTACTTCTCCATCAACACTCTCAGAGCAAACATTGCATCTGTAGTGCTCTTTCCTGGCATGAAACCATACTGCTGATCAGTAACCATCACCTCCCTTCTTAACCTAGCTTCCACTACTCTTTCCCATAACTTCATGCTGTGACTGATCAGCTTAATCCCTCTGTAGTTACTACAGCTCTGCACATCACCCTTATTCTTAAAAATCGGTACCAAAACACTTTTTCTCCATTCCTCAGGCATCCTCTCACTTTCCAAGATTTCATTAAACAATCCAGTTAAAAACTCCACTGCCATTTCACCTAAATACCTCCATGCTTCCACAGGTATGTCATCTGGACCAACAGCCTTTCCATTCTTCATTCTCTTCATAGGTATCCTTACTTCCTCATTGCTAATCCACTGCACTTCATGATTCACTATCCGCACATCATCCAACCTTCTCTCCCTCTCATTCTCTTCATTCATCAGCAGAAAAAAGAAAGTCCAAGGAGAATCCACCAGCTAAACAGTTTATTCACATATAATCGCAATGCACGGGGCCGCATAACTAGTTAGCATGGCGGAGTCTCGTTCGTTATCGGAATTCATTCATCAGCACCTCAAAGTACTCTTTCCATCTGCTCAACACACTCTCCTCGCTTGTGAGTACATTTCTCTCATTATCCTTTATCACCCTTACCTGCTGCACATCTTTACTAGTTCGGTCCTTCTGTCTATCCAATCGGTACAGGTCCTTTTCTCCCTCCTTAGTGTCCAACCTTTCATACAACTCTTCATACACCTTATCCTTAGCCTTTGCCACCTCTCTCTTTGCCATGCATCTCATCTCCTTATACACTTGTCTACTTTCTTCATCTCTCTGACAATCTCACTTCTTCTTCACCAACCTCTTTCTCTGTATACTCTCCTGTACTTCTTCATTCCACCACCAGGTCTCCTTGTCCTCCTTCCTCTTTCCAGATGTCACACCAAGCACCGTTCTAGCCATCTCTCTTACTAGCTCTGTTGTAGTTACCCAGCTATTCAGTAACTCTTCACTGCCACCCAGTGCCTGTCTTAACTCTTCCCTGAACTCCACCTCACAATTACCCTTTTTCAATCTCCACCATTTGATCCTTGATGCTGCCCTCACACTCATCCTCCTCTTCTTGATCACCAATGTCATCCTACAAACCACCATCCTATGCTGCCTAACTACACTTTCCCCTGCCACCACTTTACAGTCTCCAATCTCCTTCAGACTGACCCTTCTACATAATATATAATCCATCTGTGTGCATCTTCCTCCACTCTTTTATGTTACCCTATGCTTCTCTCTCTTGTTAAAGTACGTATTCTCCACAGCCATGTCCATCCTTTTCGCAAAATCCACTACCATCTGACCTTCTGCATTCCTTTGCTTAACACCATACCTACCCATCACTTCCTCATCCCCTCTGTTCCCTTCACCAACATGCCCATTGAAATCTGCTCCAATCATCAGTCTCTTACCCTTGGGTACAGTCATCACCACTTCATCCAACTCACTCCAGAATATTTCTTTCTCATCCATCACACACCCAACTTGTGGAGCATATGCACTAACAACATTCCTCATTACACCATCAATTTCCAGCTTCATAAACATCACTCTATCCGACACTCTTTTCACCTCCAAATCACTCTTAGCATACTGTTCCTTCAGGATAACCCCTATGCCATTTCTCCTCCCATCCACACCATGATAAAACAATTTGAACCCACCTCCGATACACCTAGTCTTGCTCCCCTTCCATCTGGTCTCTTGCACACACAATATACCAACCTTCGTTCAGTCCATCATATCAGCTAGCTCTGTCCCTATACCAATCATACTGCCAACAAAGTTCCAACCCTCACTATCACAGTCCTAGCCTTTACCTGCCTTCGGGCATGCCTTCCCCCTCTTCTCCTCCTTCAGCCAACAGTATCTCAATTTCTGCCAGCACCCTGTTGGCCAACAGTACAGGTGGCTTTCGTTGTTAACCCGGGCCTCGACCGATCTGGTATGTATATCTGTACTGTTGTCCGCATGTATGATTTCGCAAAATTTTATGCCGGATGCCCTTCCTGACGCAACCCTCCCTATTTATCTGGGCTTGGGACTGGACAAAGAAATGCACTGGCTTGTGCATCTTTACTGATGACCCAAAAAAGTTTTATAGAGAATTGGGATATAAGGTAAAAGGAATTGATAGACCGCTGAAAAAAGAGGAAGTTGATACATTTTTGGGAAGTATCTATGAAGATCCTGTGAAACATAACAAAGATGCTAAATGGGTAGAAGAATTAAAAGAAAGAATAAGAAGTTTAAAGGTACAGGATATGAAATGGGATGAAATAGCAGCCAGAGAGATTGAAACAAATTTGAGAAAAGTCCCTAATAGGAAAACCCCAGACCCAGATGCAGTACCTAACTTTTGGCTTAAAGTATTAACTTCTTTGCACGACGATCTAGCCATGCATAAGAACTATTTACATGCACACCCCAAACAGACACCGCACTGGTTAACAACAGGAAAAGCAATGCTCTTAAGAGTGAACCTGCAAACTACACTAAAAATTATAGACCCATAACTTGTCTTCTGACGACGTATAAACTATACATGGGGATTGACGCTGACAGAGTTTATAGTCATTTAGAAGAAAACTCAATTATGGCAGTAGAACAAAAGGGCAATAAATATGACTTCTCGTCTTCCCTTTGTTGATGATTTAAAACTGTATAGCTCATCAGGTGAGGAACTGAAAGCACCACTGCAGGTTGTCAAAACTTTTTCAGATGGTATTGGAATGTCATTTGGTCTTGATAAATGTGCAAAAGCAACCTTTAAGAAAGGAAAATTGCAGCACCAGGAAAACATCAGTTTGGGAAAAGAATGTGATAAAAAAGAACTTGAGCAAGAGGGGGTGTATAAATACTTAGGAAATGCTGGGGTTGGGTGGGTGGCCTAATGGTTAAGGTGTTTGCCTTACAAACACAAAGTGCAGGGTTTGAGTCTCACAAGGGATAATTGGCTAGGCTCACAAGAGCAGTTAGCGTAGTACTAACCTATGAACAAATGGGGACATAAAGGATCAGCAATAAAACATGAACAAATGCATATAAAGCTTAGTAAGGAGTACTTTAGAAGACTTAAATTAATCCTGAAAACAGCATCAACATCTAGGAACAAGATCCAAGCTATAAATCAATTTGCTCTTCCTGTCCTAACTTATAGTTTTGGAGTGATTGACTGGCCCCAAAAAGTGTTAGACAGATTGGATATTAAAACAAGAAGGATGCTTCATGGTCACCAAATGATTTATAAAAATCAGTGTATACCAAGATTATATATTCCCCATTCTGAAGGGGAGATGGGCCTCCTTGAAAATGATTACATGTATAGATCTGCAATCGTGGGACTCCACACATATCTACTGACCTCACAAGATCCAAATGTGGTGAAAGTTTTGAAACATGAGGAGAATAAATCTAAGATGACATATCTGCTTAATTTAGCAGAAGCATATCAACATCAAGCAGGAATGGAAATCAAACCAGAAGTGGATAAAAAACAGGCAACAACTGAATGTGCTAAAAAACAAAAGAAAGAATATAAGGAGAAGGACCAGGTGAGAAGGCAAGAAATGTGGAAAAAACATAAATATAGTTGCAAGTATAGAAAACTTCTGGAAGAGCCTCATGTTGATCAAGAACAAATGCAGGAATGGTTAAGGAGAGGTGAATTTACATCAAGAAATGAAAGGTTAATACTGGCAGCCCAAGATAGTGGGCTACATACACACTGGTTTACTAAGTCCATTGAACATGTGGAAGAAACAGACATATGAAGTTTTTGTGGAACCGAATTGAAAACAGTCACACACCTTATTGCTGGTTGCGACTCACTAATGGCAGAGGGACTCTATACTGAAAGACATAATAATGTGGGGAGATTGTTACACTGGAGATTGTGCAAACATTATGGTATCGAAGTGGCTGAAAAACACTGGAATCATAGAAAATGATAGTTTACATCACATTGGATCACCCAAAACCAACAGTCCAAAAGATAGATGCTAGAAAATTGGATATAGTGGTCCAAGAAAAGAAGACAAAAGTAGCATCGATCATTGAAATTGCCACACCTAGTGACTACAGTGTCTTGCGTACAGAGACACAAAGTCATAAAATATCTCGTTCTGCAGGCAGAAACAAGAGCCATGTGGAAGAAATATACCCATACAGTTCCAATAGTAGTAGGAGCAACTGGTCTTATAAAAAAGAATTTACAATCGTATTTAGATATGTTACCAGTTCATGTAACACCATATGAATTGCAGAAGGAGTCATTACTGGGCACATTGCAGGTGCTGCGAAGAGCACTTTTGGCTAACATCAAAGCGTGAAACAATACTAATTTCATGAACTTTAATCGTACTTTGACTTAGGAATGGGGTCCATTCCCGTCATGGTATTAGAAACCCAAAACACTTGGAGATATTAAAAATGGCAGTACTGGTGAGACACAGGCCTTTGACAGAGGACTGTAGGGCATTTGGCAGTGATGCAGGCCATCTGTAACAGGCCAGGTGCATTCTGTCACTCCTACAGTCCCAGGCTGCAAGCCACTGTATTCCCCTGGGGTGACAGGGTAGGTGTGCAAGGTGTTAATGGTTGTCAAAGGAAAAAACAACTTCAAAAAGATCAATACACAGTAGGTTCAGGTTAAGGCACTTTAATCTTGCAACAAGGAGACAAAAACATGCTAGTACAGAGTTTGTCTAACTAAAATCAGGAAGTGCAGACTTCTTTATACATTTTCTAACAAGACATTGCCTACCAAGCTGACGTAACAGATCACAAGTTTTAGCATCATTACTTCATAGCAGCTGTTTGTCCATGATTTTCTGCTTGCACTACCAATTTTATGAAAAACTTCCTAAGAAAAACAACGTGGCCTTGGTGACCACCGATTAGATACAACTTTCCTCTATGCAATGTTACCATTCAAGGTACTATGTCTAATTTGGGCACAAAACAAGTATAGATTATAGTCCAGTTCTTTAAACAGTCTTTTGTCTGACTTTATCTTTTCCCTCTGCAGCAGGGGCGGCTCGTGGCATCGGACTGCCGGACTGCAGCCCCCTCAACTAAAAAAAAGAAAAAGTACTTTTTTGTGTATGTGTAGACAGACTGAAATACTTATTTTTTGGTTTACTTCATTCCGAGTCCGCGACTCGGCAAGTACGCGCATGCGCAATTTAACCGCCTTGGGTTGCGGCGGTTTTAAATAAAGAATTTTTTGTTTTGTTTTTGTTGCAGCCTGGTGAAGTAATTAAGTCATCATTGTGATGCCCAGCAGTCTATGCGGTTCCAAACCACATAGAATTGTAAGGGGCTCGGACTGTGACGTCTGCAGGCACGTACATGATGTGCTTAGGCTATGTTGCTGATTGGTTGTCGCTCTCTTCCCGGACTTTATGTGCTGGGAAAAGAGCAAGAATCAATCAAACAGTTTCAGTTGTGGACTGAATCGATTCGTGACTGAGTCAGTCACAAGGGAAGGATTTACCTGGATCTGGATTTATCATTAATTTGCCATTGGCATTGGATTTTTATTATTTTTTTTTTTGGGCGACTTTATTTTGTCAGCTGTGCATGTGCTGAAGAACAGAAGAAGAACCGAAGAAAGAAGTAGTAGAAGAAAGAAAGAAGTTAGAAGAAGAAGAACAGAGTAGAGTTTTCTTCTTGGTGGTATGTATAATGTATATTATTTTTTAATTATTTTTTATTATTTTTTATTGTCTCAGCCTCAGCCAGAGTTGTAAAAAAAGCTGCATTTTTAACACACACTTGATTTTTTTCAGCCACTGGCATCTTAAACAACTTTAGTTTTTCCAAAAAATGCCAAAAAAGTTCTAGCAAAGAAATGTCACAACACAGAACTTTTAACATTTAATGTATAATTAGGAACTACAGAAAGACATGATAAAAGAATTTAACATGCAATAACATGCTTTCTTAAGTAACTAGATATGACTCATGAATATATATTTGAATTTTTCCTTAAAAACAACATAGTCTTGGAGATAACCTATGTGCAGTTCTTTTAGTATTATGTCTGAAAGTCTGAAAGCAGAGGTGACGACTGAAGGGCAGTTTAAGATGCCTTTTCTTTTTTGCTGACATTGTGAAGAATTTATGAAAAAGACTACTTGAGGAGATGGTAAAGTTAGAGAGGGAAATTTGAAATGTTCTAGATAGATTTAGGGCAATTTAAGAGGTGTATGGAGGAAAGAAAGTCTACACAGAAAAGCAGCTTAGGTGAGGCAATGATCAGATTAGGAAGGCCATGTGGACGTTATATGCTGCTAAATTAAATGATTCTGTTGTACATCTGTAAGAGAAATCTTTAGTTACCATTACATTATAGTATTATTAGATGCACATGTCATCACTAGGAGTTGAAACTAGACAATCAGGAATCCTGGTGCCATTCACATAGCTTTCACTGTCATGTCTCAGACACTCATTCTAGTGATGCTGTGAAAAAAGAATCCTGCCTAGGGACTGAAACATCAACCAATCACAGACTTGAACAACTTCCTTTTCTGATCATAGCAACTTTCCTTGATAGCATGTGTGTGTGTATATATATATATATATATATATATATATATATATATATATATATATATATATATAAAATAGAGAGAGAGAGAGAGTTAACACGCCATGAATTGAGTTGCAGTTTTGGCAATGCCAGTCTGCTGGGCTGTTTATATGAAAGGAAGAGGGCTGTCTCAATAAGAACTGGATTTTTATATATAGATGATGTTGCTAATGTCAGCCTTTCTTTTTGACTTTGTGCCAACTGTCCCAGTTTATACAAGAGCAATTTTTAGTACTGTTTATATGTTCCCCCAATATATTCAGCCTTGTCCAGATTTATTGCATTAACAGGTTGAGAGGTACATGCAAATAAATTGCTTTATAGAATTAGGCATAGCCAAACCTCTCAACTGTCCCTGATTTTGGCTCAAAATGTTGTTCTTCCCCTAATGATCCCTCCGCAAAATAGCACTTTTGGAAGAAAACATGGAGGGTTTATAATTAAGAAATAACTGCAATAATCAGATTACTTTTATTTCAGAAATGCGTGTAGATTATTTTATTTTGTCAGCTGCTCAAGTTAGCAGTACTAATAGTAAAGTGTCCCTTCTTTGACAGGTTCCCTGCTGTATTGTGTTGCTATTTTATATTTTTACATCACATTTTTGGTCCATTTTTCATAAAATTGTGTTTTTTTGGCAAATTAGTGACAAATAATTAAAGACGGAAGTTAGAAAATAATGACAGACATTTGAGTTTCAGATTTCATACCATTCAGAAAATTCATACTAATGCAAGACCTCAATTAGCTTTCTAAGTTTATAAGAGCAATATTTTAAAAATTGTCCTTATTTTTGGGCCTTTGTCCCATTTCTTTGTATGGCTTTGTCCAGATTTCTTGCTCTGAGGTTGAGAGGTATGACAAATGTGTCAGGGCCATCACAAGTCAGCAAGACTTTTCAAACTGTGACATACTTGTTGCACCCCACTCCCCCATGTAGTGACTCTGGATGAGACGAAGCAAGGCAAGGAGTAGTTATGCAGTGTAAATGTGTATAGAATCCCACCCATCCAAGGTAGATACAAGTACTACAGTGGCTTTTCATTTGTGCTTGATTTTTACAGAATGGTCTGGTTTCTGTCATATTTTTGTACTGTTGATTTATGCTTATTACTCAAAGTGCCTGTTGCTCTGTGTTTAAGTAGCAATACTTTCATAACCATCAGGTAAGCTTGGCTGAGATTGCAAGATGCAAGTAAGCTTTAATAAGCATACTGTTAAAGAATTGCCAACATTGAAATCCTTTCTGTTGCCATGTAGAGAATACTTAACTAGATAATGTATAAGCCTTGGGTATTGAAATACATACGCCAGTATTTGTAATAAAGGACAGAATTACATTATTTTAAGAGTCTCATTACACTTGGAGACTTCCAGTCATCTCTGCAGGCTTTACCCGTAAACCGAATGCCAATGGCGTGGACCATAACCTGTACAGTAATCCTTTTAAGCAATGTATCTTGAGCTTATTTCTTGTTTGCTTTTCATTTTTTACTTTGATCATGCTTTCCCCATGAAACAAGTAGATGTCAGGCAGCAGATCTTTTTTTGGATAAGGAACATTTTTACAAGTGGGGGCATCAGAGATTTCTACTTTCAGCATGTTACTTGTTACTTTAATAAAGCTGAATATAAATTATAATTAGAACTGCAGTGCAAGAAGTGGTTTGAGTTGAGTGTTGCTTGTTTTTCTTATACTTGATTTTGACTGGCATTCCATTAATGTATTTAAAAAAAAGTAATTTATTTTTTCATGCCTCACAACCTTTTTTGTTTCCATCTAGATATTAAGCTGCCATGCAGCCAATGCATTGAAATATTTTTATTCTTCTACACTTCATTTTGTCTTGATTGGACTCTCATAATGACGGTTTGGCACCCAGCACAGTATATTTAGTTTTTGTGGTTTGCTACTACAGGTGTGTGTGTGGTAGGGAATACCTCAGGCTTGAACCCTGTACCTTGTATGCAGGTGTTAAAGACCTGAATTCCCTACCCACCACCATTTGTAAAAAAAGATTGCAGATTTTTGCCTCATATTTGATCTGATCTGTTCCTCATAATATCTGTGGTTTGTAAATGTTGCAATGCTTTATATTTGATGGTGCAGTGGTAGCATTGTTGCCTCACAGCTGCAGGTTCTCAGGTTTGATTCTTGGCTGGGGTGCCGCCTTTGTGGGGTTTGTATCTTCTCTCTGTGTTTGTGTGGGTTTGCTTTTGTGTCCTCCCATGTTACAAAGACGTGTCTGCATTATTTCTTCCTGGGTCTCTGCTGAAAATTTTTTTGTTCCAAGTCAGACTGTCCTGATTAACAAATGTTAAATAAAATTGACAGGCATTTGAATTTCAGACTTCATATTTCTGAATGTTTAATTCCTTGCATACTTGATGATGCAGTGGTAGTATTGTTGTCTCACAGGTATAGGTTTTCTGGTGTGATTCTTGGCTGGGGTGCCTTCTGTGTGGAGTCTGCATCTCCTCCCTGTGTTTGTTTGGATTTACTCTGGTGCCCTGTCATTTTACAAAGACGTGTCTGCAGTATTTCTCCCTGGGTCTCTACTGAAAATTGTTTTTGTTCTGTCAGCAGTCAAATTGACAGGCATTTGAATTTCAGACCTCATGTTCTTCAGAAAATACATAGTAACACAACTGTAACACAACCTTTTATTCTAGCAATTTTCTAAGTTTATAAGATGAATATTTGAAATTTGTCCCTATTTTTGGGACTGTATTCCCCCATTATTGGCTTTGTCCAGGTTTTTTGTGCTAAGGTTGACAGCTATGGCAAGAACTGAATTCACTGAATATGTTTGAGGGCTGTATTCCCTCATTACTGGGTTTGTCCAGGTGTTTTGTACTAAGAGGTTGACAGCTATGGTGAGAACTGAATTCACTAAATGATAGCCATTTAAGTTTCAGTCTTCCTCTGTTTTACAAAGCAGCTGATTTGGCATAGTGGTATGTTGCTCTGACTGTTTTGCACAGGGACCTTGGCAGTAAAATGTATGTTGGTAACACAGCATTTCTCTTTCACAAAGCAGCTGATTTGGTGTAGTGGTATGTTGCTCTGACTGTTTTGCACAGGGACCTTGGCAGTAAAATGTATGGTGGTAACACAGCATTTTATTCTAGCAACTTTCCAAGATTATACAAGCAATGTTTAATGTGTCCCTGGTTTTTGGGCTTTTGACCCCCACCCCCCAATACATTTTGGCTTTTTCCAGTTTTCTTGTGCTGCGAAGTTGAGATGCAGTTGATTATTGAATAGATTTTACAAGGAGCTGAGAGCTGCAGGGGAACAGAAGTTTAGTGTTGCTTAAGTGAAGTTGGCTTGCCTTGTTAATAGAACAACAGGTTGTGTACTTGCTTTTGATGCAGAAGGCTGTGGGTTCTACTCCCACAAGGGGTGGATGCTGCCGTACTGAGAATGTTCTCCTTTGTGAAGATACTAACTATGAGTCTGTTATCAGTTTGCCATCCATTTCCTCTTGCAATATTACTAGCTTATCATTTTTTAATGTAATATAGGCAATTTATTCCTGAGGGGCAACAGACACTTTATGTTTCGATGAAACCATGAAATATAAAGGTGTTTGCTAGCAGCAACCTCTTCATTAGTTACAGAGTTCTTTAATGTGGAATTATTTAGATGACTTTTACTTCTTCAGAGATTGTGCATATTTACTGATAATGGACTGTAGAATTGTGCATATTTACTGATAATGGACTGTAGAATTGAGCACATTTACTGATAATGGTGGACTGTAGAATTGTGCATATTTACTGATAATGGTGGACTGTAGAATTGTGCATATTTACTAATAATGGTGGACTGTGGAAGTCTGAGTAGACTTTTATGATAAATGTTCTGAACTGGGCAGTTTTGCCATTATGAGTGCATGCGTTTTGTTTCATTGCTTACTGGAAAAATGTTCAAAACAAATTTAAAACGCCCTCCAACAACTGTACTGTATTGTACAAGGAATATAATTTAGTACAATGAGGAAGGTGTATCAAAGAGCACATGTATGTTTCATATGCAAGGGGCCTATGATTTGAAAACAGCCCAAAATTAATCTTTATCTGCCACTGTCAAAATGTATTTTCTTTGAATGTGGGTTTCAATGCTGTTTCAATGAATGTGAGTTTCAAGGGCAGAGAAGTTTTAATGCTAAGTTTTTATTGTGAGACTGCATTGCTTTGTTTAGCAGATGACTTAGTGTTTGTGCTGTAAAATACAAAATAAAACTTTCAAATGAAGTCCAGCTCATCATAGAAGTAAAGCAATATGCACATTAGTGTTTATGGTAAATGGAGTGAAATAGCCAAGTAATGGTTCATTGGAATGGCTGCAGAGGCTCCATTCAACCATGATTTTGTCAGGGGGGAAGGGCAGCAAACTCAGACAGGCCCAGCTGAACTATACCTCCCAACTGTCCAGATTTTCAAAGAATGAATAGATTTTTGCTTCTTATTTTTGGTTTGTTCTTCATAAAATTTGTAGTTTTCTGGCAAATCATTTAGGAATTAAGTCACTAAATAATGATACACTGAGTTTCAGACTTCATAACCTTCAGAAAAATGCATGCTAACGTAAGAACTGTTATTCTATCAACTGTCTCAATTTATACAAGAGCAATTTTTAGTACTGTTTATATGTTCCCCCAATATATTTGGCCTTGTTCAGATTTACTGCATTAACAGGTTGAGAGGTACATGCAAATAAATTGCTTTATAGAATTAGGCATAGCCAACCTCTCAACTGTCCCCGATTTTGGCTCAAAATGTTGCTCTTCCCCCTAATAATCCCTTAGCAAAATAGCAATTTTGGAAGAAAACATGGAGAGTTTACAATTAAGAAATAATGTAATAATCAAAGTTATAGATTACTTGAAATGCATGTAGATTATTTTATTTTGTCAGCTGCTCAAGTTAGCAGTACTAATATTAAAGTGTCCCTTCTTTGACAGGTTCCCAGTTGTATTGTGTGGCTATTTTATATTTTTGCATCACATTTTTGGTCCATTTTTCATAAAATTGTGTTTTTTGGCAAATTAATGACAAATCATTAAAGACTGAAGTTAGAAAATAATGACAGACATATGAGTTTCAGATTTATACCCTTCAGAAAATTCATACTAATGCAAGACCGATTCTATTATCTTTCTAAGTTTATTAGGGCAATATTTAAAAATTGTCCTTATTTTTGGGCCTTTGTCCCACTTCTGTGTATGGCTTTGTCCAGATTTCTTGCTCTGAGGTTGAGAGGTATGACAAATGTGTCAGGGCCATCACAGTCAGCCAGAGACATTTCAAATTGTGACATACTTGTTGCACCCCACTCCCCCATGTAGTGACTCTGGATGTGTCCAAACAAGGCAAGGAGTAGTTATGCAGTGTAAATGTGCAGTGTGTCCCCCCATCCAAGGTAGACGCGAGTACTACAGTGGCTTTTCATCTGTCCTTGATTTTGCAGAACGGTCTGGTTTCTGTCATATTTTTGTACTGTTGATTTATGCTTATTACTCAGAAAGTGCCTGTTGCTCTGTGTGTAAGTAGCAATGCTTTTATGACCATAAGGTAAGCTTGTCTGAGATCATAAGATGCAAGTAAGCTTTAATAAGCATACTGTTAAAGAATTGCCAGCATTGAAAGCCTTTCTGTTGTTGCCATGCAGAGAATACTTGACTAGATAATGTATAAGCCTTGGGTATTAAAGGACAGGATTCCATTATTTTGAAAAGCTCATTACACTTGTTGGAGACCTCCAGTCATCTCTACAGACTTTACCCATAAACAAAACAGAATGCCAATCATGTGTGGTCGATAACCTATACAGTAATCCTTTAAGCAATGTATCTTGAGCTTGTTTCTTGTTTGCTTTTCATTTTTTACTTTGATCATGTTTTCCCCATGAAACAAGTAGATAGTTGTCAGGCAGCAGGTCTTTTTTGGATAAGAAACATTTTTACAAGTGGGGGCATCACAGAGATTTCTACTTTCAGCATGTTACTTGTTACTTTAATAAAGCTGAATATAAATTATAATTAGAACTGCAGTGCAAGGAAAAGTGGTTTGAGTTGAGTGCTTCTTGTTTTTCTTATACTTGATTTTGACTGGCATTCCAGTAATGTATTTAAAAAGTAATTTATTTTTTCATGCCTCACAACCTTTTGTTTCCATCTAGATATTAAGTAAGCTGTCATGCAGCCAATGCATTGAAATATTTGTATTCTTCTACACTTATTTTTGTCTTGATTGGACTCTCATAATGATGGTTTGGCACCCAGGGCAGCGTATTTAATTAAAGTTAGTTTTTGTGGTTTTGAGTATAGCTCCTCCCCTTTCTAGTTGGCCACACCCCTTCCCCTTGACCCCACCCATTCAACTGTCTCCTGCAGCCCCCCTTTGATTTGAAGTCACCAGCCACCACTGCTCTGCAGCTGTGCATGTTCTCATGACACAAACAGAGCTGATTGTTCAAAATCATAACATTATAGAAAACAGTATTGTTCCATTTATTATTTCCTGACCTAGCAGATAATCACCTGCTTCTCAGCACATTTCCAAAAGGCATAAACATGAATTTTGCTCTGCTAGCAAATACTAGGTCAGAGGGCATCTTGCAAGTTTCAAAAACATCTTTTAGTCTCATATAAAACTAAGCTGTATATAAAATAGAATGAAAATGTGTTAACTCTTTTAGCTTCTAATTAGCACTAAGCATACACATTTAATACATATTTTTCTGACATTCCCCCCTGTTAATACTTTTATTTCTATTTTCAAAAGCATAAACAGTTTGTTTCTTCTCCTAACCTCTTCCATTTAGGATTTGCAGTAACACGCAGGAGCAACACCAGAGGATAAAGATTCCTGTAGTTGTCCCAAAACAGCGAATAATTCCACAAAACAAAAGTAGTAAATATACCATCCACAGGAATCAAGCAAGTGATCAACAACAAAAGAATAAGAAACATGGACTTATAAAACCAGTCCAAATTTAATAAAAGTAAGCGCTTTCAACTTTCGGCATCATCAGACATCAATAGAAAGCAAACTGACATTTAAATATACAATCCTTGCATTCAATTGGTAGATAAAAGGATGACATCATTTAACAGATATAATGAACTAAAAACAAATGCATATTTAAATGCATATTAAAACGACTGCTGTGAACAATCAAATTACATACTAGCAGCATTACTATAAATGCCTGAAGGTAATGCAGAAACTAGACTAAGACCAACACTATAAATTTAAACAACTACTAAAAATAAATAATCAAATTGTGCAGTAGCAGCGATGCTGTAAATGCAGAAAAAATATGTATAAACATAAACATTTAAAAATCAATACTCACTCAAACGATGAAAATAAACATTACTTCAAGCAGAGACTGTAATCCTACGCTTCCGTGAAATAGGTTTCAAGGAGGCTTTGTCATTAAGCCCAGGCTCTCTGTCAGCTAAACATCTAATAATCCACCTAAGTTCGCTCTCCTCAGTTAAATTAACAATGTCTCCACCTCTAATGCTCATTTCAAATGCCTGTATAACTAAAAAAGTGAAAGTGTGACTTGAACCAGTTAAGAGAGTCATTTAGTTTAGACTTATGAAAGCATTTCACTTTTCAACAACTCTTCAATTTCGGTACTTTGATACAAAGTCTCAGAAACTGACATGTCTATAAAATCTTTGATTAATTTTTTCATGGAGGGAATACCACAACAAATGCATGCTCCTAATAGGAGTAATCCCACACAAATGGCAATCAGGATGTTCATTCGGATGGAACCCCACCCCTCGAACAAATTCTGGAAAAAGTCCGTCAGAGGGTTTGGGCCTGGTTTGGTCATGGTCGACACTTGCTGGATCACCTCAAGATGATCGTTTATCTCGTGTTGATTGTCTGGAATGTATGAACAGCATTCTTCTTTGATTAAAGCACACGTACCACCTCTCGCCGCTAGGGTGAAGTCGAGAGCCATGCGTTTTTGAAGCACCACAGTTCTCATAGCGTTTAGTTCATCAGTCACTAATTCGAGAGCAGAAAAAGTTGCATTGCTCATAACTTTGAGAAGTTTGGACAGTTTTCTCAGCTCCCAAATCTATTTTACTGTGCCATATGCAGGGGCTATGCCTGCCCATGATATAATAGTGTCACTCAAGTCCATGTGCATTAGTTTATCTTTGTTTTTTACGGAATTATGGTTTCTCCATCCTGCTTCGATTTGTCCCATTGGATTCTTGGGTCTCTTGATTGGATTTCCAGGTTTACTGCTGACCTCTCTGATGTTTCGAATTTTCCTCGAGGCAAAGCTGCAGTGTGTCATATGGCCGGAACCAGGTAACCCAAAAAATAACTGCCAGACCAATTCTCAGGTAGCCATTTGTATGCCTTTTTCCCATAAACAAAATAACAATTTTCTACTTTAGTATTGATATATGCTTGCCCTGCATGAAACATTTTCTTATCAATGATAGAAAGTTGCTTCAAAAGAACAGGATCATGCTGTATTTCGCTAACAGTTTTTTGCATTTTCTCAAAATATGAGTCATAGTTTGCATCACAAATAGTTTCTGCCTTATTAGCCTTAATATAACATTTATAAGAAACAGTCACATTGCAATTGCTCCAACCCACCTGAATAGTGTCATTTTTATAAAAGCACACAATTCCCTTTTGTGTAACAGGTGGGTACAATGCTATTTTGTCTTGTGATTTTACAGGTGTAGTATCAAAGATCAAATTTTCCCAGGTCTCATTGACCCCTAGGGAGACAGCAGTCATTAATAATCCCCCGTATGCGGTTGGTATAGCTGTGCAAATCCAGCAGTTCGAAACATTAAAAGTTTCAGCATACACATATTTAATTGCTTGGTAAGTGTTAAAGTTTGGATGCCAGTCTATGAGTAACGCATCACGTTTATTCAGTTCAACTCGTGTGGCTGAAAAAAGGAAAGGCCACAGCAAAAAGATCATTGTTACCAGTATAACTAACAGGATGATCATGCAATTTTTCTGAGGTTGTTCTGCATCCGTGTTTACTCTATACCTGCTCATTGTTCTTGTTGTGTAACAGTAACAAGGCTTTTGTCCAGTTCAAAGTTCTTGACCAATTTGCAGTGTGTCAAATGGATCCAGGACACATGTTCAGCAATCTTGACTGCAGTGGGTGTTGCCAGCAAAACTTGAAATGGTCCTTCCCACTTCAGGGAGCTCCAGTTCTTTTTCTTCACGACCTTCACCCAGACCCACGACCCTGGTTGTACTACTGCTTCAGATGGTCTGGTCTGTTATTTATCTGAAACAGAATTTAACTGCAACAGTTGTTCATTATTCAAAAGCTTCCTCATATACCCTGCAAGTGAACTGTCGGCCTCCTGATCTGCAGGCATTAGAGGTTTCCACTGAGGTACATAATATGCCCTCCCGAACAACATATCAAAAGGAGTTAACCCTTTTGCATTTGGAACAGTTCTCATACTCAACACTGCCAGAGGCAGACAGTGCACCCAATTCTTTTGAGTCTCTGTTATTATTTTCCTAAGCTTACCCTTCAAAACTCCATTGTGCCTCTCTATTAATCCTGCAGATTGTGGATGATATGCAATGGTTTTTTAAAGAAATTCCGAAAAATCGGCTCAGCTGTTGTATAGTTTGATTTACAAAGTGTGTGCCATTGTCACTGTAGATCTTTTCTGGTATGCCAAATCTAGGAATAATTTCTTTAATGAGTATTTTCGCAACAGTAGCTGCGTCTGAATCTTTGGTCGGAAAAGCTTCCACCCATTTGGAGAACATATCTATAATGACAAGACAGTACTTTTTATTTTTGCATTTGTTCAATTCTATGAAATCCATACAAATAGTATGGAACGGGTGTGGTGGCGTAGGGAAACTTCCTTGCTTAGGCTTCAACGCCCCTTGTGCATGATGTTTATTACAAACATGACATGCCGCACAAAAACTTTTAGTGTAATTTGTAAATCCATACATTGTAAACACTCGATTCACTAACTGTACATCCCCCCTGTTGAGACATGGCACTGCCCATGGCTCAACAAAGCTGCATATCTAAACAAGTTAGACGGCAAAATCGGTTTTCCCTCCTTGGAGATGTACAGCCCTTTTTCAAGAATTGCTCCTCGTTTTACCCATTTCTCTTTCTCTACTTTCGTAGTTAGTGTCTGCATTGTTTTTAACATTTCTAAATTTAAAATCTCAGAAGGTTGTAATTCCTCACTCAAAAGAAATACTTCTGAAGCTGTAGCTGCCTGCTTTGCAGCTGTGTCAGCTCTCGCATTACCTTTTGAAATCCTATCCTGTTGCTTGGTATGAGCTACGCATTTGCAAATAGCTACTTTTTGAGGTAACTGAATAGATTCTAACAAATCTAAAATAAGCTGCGCATGATTAATCGGTTTGCCAGTAGATGTTATCATTCCTCTATTCTTCCACTGTTGCGCAAAAACATGTACAGTAGAAAAAGCATACTGGCTATCAGTAAAAATGTTTACACATTTACCCTTTGCTAAGGTACATGCCCGTGTCAAGGCAATCAATTCTGCAGCTTGTGCAGATAAGTTGTGTGGTAAAGACTTTGCTTCTAAAATCTCAGTATCAGAAACTACTGCATACCCTACTAGAGTCTTCCCTGCAGGACCCCTTCTACATGAGCCGTCCACGTATGTCACCTTGGCATCATCCAAGGGAACATCCATAAGATCTTTTCTAGGTAGTGTCTTTTGCTTAATCTCCTGCAGGCAGGAGTGTGGTGTGCCATCTGCAGGGGTTGGGAGCAAGGTTGATGGATTCAAAGTTGTGCATCGTTCAATTGCCATATGAGGTTGGCTCAACAGTATAGTCATACAGGAAAGATGTCTAGCAGGAGAAAGATATGCTACTTTTTCTTGCAGTAAAATAATCGCGACTGCATGGGGCACTCTCAATGTGAGAGGGTGGAACAACACTACTGAGGCCGAAGCCTGTACTGCCAATCCGGCTGCAACTACTGCTTGTACACAGTGGGGCAGGGATCGTGCCACTGGGTCTAGCTGTGATGAATAGTAAGCTATGGGGCGTTGCTTGTCCCCATGTTGCTGTGTTAACACTGATGTCATATAGCCTTGCTTACAATCTACAGTTTGGAAAAAACGTTTATGATAGTTTGGTAATCTTAAAACAAATGAAGATGCTATCAATTGCTTCAGTTTGCAGAAAGCTGCCTCTGCTTCTGGTGTCCATTGTAATAAATCTTGTGCTGCCATAGGTTTCTCATATATCAAGTTGGTCAGTGTAGTGGACTCCAAGGCATAGTTTGTAATCCAACTCCGACAAAAATTAGTTGTACCTAGGAAGGACATCATTTCCTTCTTGGTGGTCAGTTTGGGTGCTTGTAAGATTGCCATTTTCCTATCTTCATCTAATATGCTGCCTTCTTTGGATATTACATATCCCAGGTATTTAACCTGCTTTTTCCAAGGTTGCAGTTTGTTTTTGTTTACTTTGTGTCCTTGAGTGGCTAAAAATTGTAGTAATGCTATGGTATCTTCTCTGCATTCTTGCTGGGTGGGAGCTGCCAGCAGAATGTCATCTACATAAAGTAAAATTTGGCTGCCTTTCAGTGGGATAAATCCCGCCAAGTTACTTGCCATTTCCTGTGCGAATATTGTTGGGCTTTCACAATATCCCTGTGGTAGTCGCGTGTTTGTGTACCTTTTTCCCTGAAATGTCAATGCAAACCAATGTTGGCTGTCAGGGTGTATCGGTATTGAGAAAAATGCATTGTTAATATCTACCACAGAAAAATACTTCTGTTGAGGCTTTAAATCATTCAATAAAATGTGTGGATCTGGCACCGTAGGTGCTCTAGGTATTACTGCGTCGTTTACAGCTTGTAAATCTTGGACCATACGCCATTCTCCATTTGGTTTTCTAACAGGAAATAAGGGTGTGTTACATGGTGAATCAGGAGATTCTACCAGTACTCCTTCCTTGAGTAAAGCTGCTATTATAGGTTTGATTCCTACTTCTGCATCTTTTCTTAAGGGATACTGTCTCTTTTGTGGTCTAAATGCTGACTTTGGCGTGATTGTAACTGGTCCTGCTGTACGGATAAGTCCTACATCTGATTTCCCTGTTGACCAGAGAGTTTCTGGTATGCTTCTTAAGGTTTTTTCTTCCTCTTCTAATAAGAGTGCTAATCAGCTGTCCTCACTAGACTGCAAGTGCACAGCTGGGTGTGTCTGTGTTATCCAATTTAACTTCTATTTCTGTACTCCCTGTTCGGATAGTTCCAATTCTGTCTGTTTTTCCCACCTTGTGACTTTTTCTCCTAGGTCTGCCCACTTCACATTCTTGTCCTTGGTCAAACTAACATGTGGTAGTCGATTAGATTTAGAAAGTGCAAAGAATTCCTGGGGCAATGAGCAGCTAACTACACTGTTCCCCTCTGTGTCCCAATACAGATTACGCAACACTAATCTGTTTGCATGGTTTTTAAACAGTTCTTGCTCATATTCCCTATCAGGTCCTGGTGTGTTGCAATAATACAGAGTACAGTGCAACAAATGCTGTTTATCAGTGTCAAGGGAGGGGGACTTACTGATGGCTACATTCATCAGTTCTTCGGTTACTGCCCCTGGACCAGTCGTAACCAAGTCCTGGCTGTACCAGTAAAATGTTTCACCCTCCGATCGCACTACAAAAGTATCCATTTGTCACTGTGTTTCCATACCTTGCACAGTTGGAACTACTGCTATGCCAAAAATCTGCATAAGGTCTCTACCCAAAAGGTTTACTGGGCACTTTGCAGAAACAGCAATTTTGCTTTTCTGGGTCGTCCATGAAACAGGGTCAGTTATTGCTATGTTATGGGAGAGTGGCTCCAGATACAGCTGCCCATTAGCTGCTTTCACTAATATGTAATCAAGTGATTCTGAATTTTCTGGTAGTTTGGAAGGATGTATCAGGGTCCGTGATGCCCCTGAGTCACACAGGAATTTAACTTCCCTCCCCTCTACCAGAAGTGTAACTTCTGGTTTTGTGTCTGCTAAGTAGAGCTCCAGGCTCAATAATGCTAAGTCCAAAATTTCATTTTCTTCACTGTCTGTGATTTCTTGTACATCCTCTATTTCTTCTATCACATCCTCTGCTCCCTCTATCACATTCACATTTGTCTTTTCTTGGTTGTTTCTTTCTAGTGATTCCTGACTACCATATAGTCAGTCCTCACCCTCCTTATCTTCCGTGGCTACCCTCTTATTTTGCTTGCAATCCCTTGCCAAATGTCTCTTTTTCCCACATTTAAAGCATTCGCCCCTTTTCTTTCTCTTTTCAAACTCTTCTGATCGCTTATCAGATTGTTTGTTTCTCTGGGCATTTTTCTTGCCCTTCTTCCCGGACTGTACTACAAAGACTTCTGCTCCGTAAATACTTTAGTTGTTTTGTTGAATGTTATAATCATATCTATTTTTAATTACTTGTATAAAATTGTTATGATATTTCTCTTGTATGTTAAAACAATAAACCTGTTTTTAAAAAAAAAAGACTTCTGTTCCGTCTTCTACTGCAAATACTTGAGTTTTCTTTTTCTTTTTGCTATTAAAATGCCTTTCGGCATGTCTTGCATATTCAAGTAATGACTGTAATCTACTTGTACGGTGATCTACCATGTGTTTTGTAATAAAACTACTGATGGGTGCAATACTACCTTTCAAAAATGCATTCTTTAGCTGCTGCTCATATGGGGAATCATGTGTTTGGTCTTCAGGTACCTGCATTCCACAATGGTTATTAAAACATTCTAATAATCTAGCAAAATATCTATAAACAGTTTCACCTTCTTGTTGGATGTATTGATTAATGCAAGTCCAGTCTGCCCTAGGTTTCCATTTCTCAGAGATTCGGTCTGTCAGACCTTTCACTCTGTTATCCAGCTCTGCGTTGCTATGTGGGAGTGGCTTATGTTCTGCATCACGGGGATTCCAGTTGCCACTGATCATGTGCCAATCTGGTCCTACGATTTGTCTGACTACTTTCTCTACTTCTTCCTCGTTTAAATGGTAACTTAACCTCATGCCCTGTAAATCTTCTAAGAATTTTCTAAAATTTACTTTTGGATGGGGAATTCCCTCTGTGGCTTTCCGGATGTCTTCTGGTGTCCACGGTCTATATACTAGGATAGTTGAGTCCTGCCCTTCCTGTCTTGCCTGAGGGTTTGGCACTTCTATGAGCGGACATATCTCTTCATCGCTCATAGCTCGTGAATTTCCATTTATTTGATACAATTCCATATCCCCTCTTGTTTTATGTGTTGGAGACCTAGTCTCGACAGGATCTCTGAGAAACGGTTTTGGTTTCGTAGGGACAGTTGGGTATAGCAGAGGTGGATCAGCTTGTCCACTTGCTTCATATTCTGGTAAGGGAGGCGGTGGGGGCGGACGGGTCAATGCTATTACCAAGTTATTGTCCTCTTTATCTAAAAACATTGCTTTTGATTTATTACTCTTTTGCTCCCTGCGGTTTTGCTTCCTCAAGCCACCTGTGTGCCTGGGGAATGCCTAATTGGCGTTGCTTTTTGACCTAACCTTTTGCTTCGGTTTTGAGCTGTTTGACAAGTTTAATAAGTGAAGGTTTTTCTAGTTTGCCATCAAATTCGTATTTATTAACCCATTTTGTATAGTACCTAACATTGTCGGCACGTTGTAATTGCATATATTTTGCGTCTTCAGTTAATGGTGGATCTCGGGATCTTTTTGTGCACTTATTTCCCATATTGTCCTAACTTAGTTAAAAAATGTTACGTAACCCTTCTTTTCACGTGGTACCACGATTTCTCTTTTTTCACAGTTTATCTAGAATAACTGCCTACCTATTCTGTTTCCCTGATCTATGACAAGACAGCAATCTTTTTTGTCCCTGATCTGTATGACACAAATCTCCCTGACAAAAACAAATACTGTAACAAGTCCCTGATCCAAAACAGAGAAAAGGTAATTCCTTACCTGAGCCTCCTTGATTGACCGTCTTACTGGAACCGTTGACTCGTCCTCTAATCGTAGATCAGAAACAGTGGCTGGCCTCTTTTGAATGACAATTTAGTCGGAGGTCTTTCAAAGCAGAAGAACCGATGTGGTCTCTTCCCCGTACGGTTTCATGCCACCGGGCCCATCTGACCTGAGTTAGAGTGAGAGTTTCCGGTCCGAAGGACCAAATTCTGTCAAAGGAAAAAACAACTTCAAAAAGATCAATACACGGTAGGTTCAGGTTAAGGCACTTTAATCTTGCAGCAAGGAGACAAAAACGTGCTAGTACAGAGTTTGTCTAACTAAAATTAGGAAGTGCAGACTTCTTTATACATTTTCTAACAAGACATTGCCTACCAAGCTGACGTAACAGATCACAAGTTTTAGCATCATTACTTCATAGCAGCTGTTTGTCTATGATTTTCTGCTTGCACTACCAGTTTTATGAAAAACTTCCTAAGAAAAACAACGTGGCCTTGGTGACCACCGGTTAGATACAACTTTCCTCTATGCAATGTTACCATTCAAGGTACTATGTCTAATTTGAGCACAAAGCAAGTATAGATTATAGTCCATTTCTTTAAACAGTCTTTTGTCTGACTTTATCTTTTCCCTCTGCAGCTGTGCATGTTCTCATGACACAAACAGAGCTGATTGTTCAAAATCATAACATTATAGAAAACAGCATTGTTCCATTTATTTCCTGACCTAGCAGATAATCACCTGCTTCTCAGTACATTTCCAAAAGGCATAAACATGAATTTTGCTGTGCTAGCAAATACTAGGTCAGAGGGCATCTTGCAAGTTTCAGAAAGCATACTGCAGTTTCAAAAACATCTTTTAGTCTCATATAAAACTAAGCTGTATATAAAATAGAATGAAAATGTGTTAACTCTTTTAGCTTCTAATTAGCACTAAGCATACACACTAATACATATTTTTCTGACAATGGCAATAGTTTCTGTCCTTATTAATCCATTGGTATGGATGCTGGCAGGGTGCTGCTTACAGCTAGGGACACACCTGCATGGGACACCTCTTTAGCATGCTGCAGTATGTGGGTATTCCCATACAGAAGTGGGGGTCATATTGTACTCATTCCCCAACAGCAGGGATCTGACCTGTGAGGAACCTGTGCTGATTGTGGGGTGAGCTGAGTGCATGTGTGCTATGGGAGCTACTTGCAGCTGACTCACAGATATATACGTGGGGCATTCCCCTTATGCTGGCTTGTGCAGAGACATCAGTGGTTTCTAAGTACTTTATAACTGTGCCTTTTGTAGTTTGCCAGTGTTTGGCCAGACTACATCAGTATTCCATACTGCATAGACAACTAATGTGCTGCTAACCTGAATGTACAATTCCAAAGGTGTGTCCATTTGACAGTAACATTTTATGCACTCTCTGTCTAGGGTACTTCCACCTGTGTACTGTGTGTATGTCTGGGCCCACATTCATGATATGTCCATCTTTCAGATGGTGACAGATATCACATCTGAACAATTAGTATGGATTACTGCTGGATTGGGTCTTGCTGGGATGCATTGTGTTTGGCACTGCAGTTGTTAGAACTTGGCCCTGTCATCAACAGTACTGGCCATTGGCCACCAGGACACAACCCTCCATGCCTACATGCTGACCACTTTCACACAATATACAACACACAACAACCTAACACACAGAGCCCTGCATATCGTACATGAGCAACAATCTATCCTGTTAATTTGTCCAGTTCAGGTAATCTGTGCTCCACTGTTATTATACCCATACGTACATGTTGCTACATTTCTACATAGGATTGTGGGGGGGGGGGGCACACCTAACAACTGTAAACATTTGCTATGACTGTACTGGTATTTCAGGCACTCTGTTGGCTTCCATTTCATTCTGTATTCTGACCTATCATGCAGACTAGAGGCATGTCAGTGTAGTACAGATCTTAGGTTTTATTGACCTACATTTCAGTTTCAGACTTCTTACCCTTCAGAACTGACATCCCACTGCCTGACCTGTTGTAGTCTGTCTGTGTAGGTATGGAGGGGGGCTGTTCTCCATTGCCATCAATCAGAGGCCTTAGCACAGCCTTTCTTTGTGGTCATCTACACCTGTCCTGCTGGCTGAGACTGCTGTTGGGTATGTGAGCCTCACTGGCATGCATGTGTGTGTCCTATGGACACACATTTGGCCCACCACATGTCCTGCAGTAGGATTTGTCACCTTGTCTAGTACTGCCTATTATGTTGACACCAGTATTTGTTATGGATTTCATGCTTCCCATATAGGTGTCTACTATCTGCTGCCATCCCGTTCAGCCACCGAATTCCTTTGCATGCTCACATCCATACCATAGAAACAAATGGCAGAATATACTACTCCATTCAGCAACTGATAGTGAGAGTGACTTACCTTGTGGCTGTGCAGTATTGAGGATGGTGCTGGAGGGTTGACTATATTGGATGCACATAGTACACTCCCTATACATGGTTAAGCACAGGTAGTGTCATGTTTGGCATCCTTTTACTGTATGTGCGAGTCAGAGAGAGGTGTCATTCCATGGGTTCCTACTGTGTCAGTGTATGTGCTATGCATTGCCTCTTTGCCAAAGCCTGGGCCTACAGGGGCAGGCTCAGGTTGTTCCTCTTCTGAGTCACTCTGTGCCTGTGCTGGCCTTGGCAATGGTGGGGGAGCTGTGTGGCCCTTCCCTATGCTGTTCCTGCTGCAGCTGTTTCTGCAGGATCATATTGTGTAGCATGGCACATACAATGACAATTTGGGTACATGTAGCTGGAGAGTACTGCAAGGCTCTACTGGATATGTCCAGGCACCTGAACCGTGACTTGAGCATCCCAAACACATGCTCTATTGTAATTCTGGTTTGTGTGTGTGCTTCATTATGGAGTTCTTGTTCGGGTGCATGTGCATTTCTGATGGATGTCATCAGCCACGGCTCCAGTGCGTAACCAGCATCCCCCACTAGGTGGCCATATGGGATGTCCCCATTGGCAAATCTCTGGTACAGCTGCATCATATGCCAGATGTGGGAGTTGTGATAGCTTCCAGGGCTGCCAGCACACACATTCATTATAATGCCCTGGGCATTGCACACAACCTGGCAGTTGATGGAGGGGAAGCCGTTGTGGTTTATGTAGACCCTACCCCGCTCATCAGATGGTGCTTTGATGTGTATGTTCATGCAGTCTCTAGCAACCACTACCTCAGGGTATTCTGCTATTTGGTGGAAGAGATGCATATTGCTGGTCAATGCCTCACTGGTGTTGTGGAAATATATGTACTCTCTGGCATGTGCTGTCATGGCATCCAGGAACTGGTGGGGTACCCTGGATGCTGATGCCTGTGAGATCCCCATGATATCCCCAGTTGACCTTTGGAAGGTACCTGTGGCTAGTATTCTTAAGCCCACACATATCTTGGTATCCACTGGGATGGGTTCTCCTCTGTTGGTTGTGTGTGTGAGGCATGGCCGGTACAGCTCAACAATTTGCTATAGGAGGTCCCTGTCCACCCTATAGTGCTCCATTATCTCCAGCTCATGTAGACCCTGGTGGGTTACCCTGGATCTGTACACTCTTCTCATTCTCCTCATTCTCCTCACTGTGGGTTGGTCATCAGCATTGTCATCCTCACCACCCTCAGCCTCTTCCACATATTGATTTATGAGAGTGAAGGCAGCCCCTATCATGTTGTTGCTTTTGTTAGGTAAAATTTCACCATTTGTGTACACCAGTGGTGTAGAGTTTGTGGGAAAAACCAGAGGGAAAGGTGTTTGCATAGTCTGTAGTAGTGTGCTGGGCTGGGATGCTGCCTGTGTAATTGGCTCATTCTGATACATTTCACCTGCCAGCTATGCTAGTTCTCCTTGATTACCTTCCTACTGCTGTTTTCCCTTCCCATTGCCTTCCTGTTTAAGCCCTGAGGCACGCCGCACAAACCCAGTGCAAAGATGTGAATGGAGCTGCTATTTCCTGTTTTTTTTTTTTTTTAAACGTGGCGTGAACACCCATTTAGGCAATGTAAATACAGCTAGGCAGCTTCAGACACACCCCCCTCCTTAGCTGTACTTAGCTAAGGGCAAACACGAGCCACAGAGCTCCAATAAGCTTACAGCATGCATGACACACCCCCTTATGAAGTCATCTAGCTCTTAGGCTTACACCGTGGTATTACTGCACCTACACGGTTGGGTGCAAGCTAGCACTGAGGGGGAAATCTGTGATTCAGTATCATTGCCCTTATCTGCATAGGATTGCCTGCTAATGCATGGTTACAAAACCGACACTCAGCCTTCCCCCTTAGTAACCACTATTCCATGGTCTTGTTGTGTTATGTTTAAAAGCTTATTTCCAGCTTTTTTTATTATTTTTGGGCCAATCCCATTTGCGCACTGCTGCCCTGCACTTAAATGGCTGAAATCGACCAACAAATAAAAAGTAAATTTTTATAATTGTTAAATTATTTTTCATGCCTATGGCCATATATTTGGCCTTTGGCATGCCTAACCCTTCTAATACATGCATTTGTATGAGCTGTCATGCCTCCGTTTTGTAGTTTGCAGAAATGTATTCGGCTACTGGCTGAATATATTTCTGCACTCTACACTATTCCTGTATGGACATCTGCCTGCTTCCTGGATCGCTAATTCACCTCATTTGCATGGTTTTCAACAGCAAATTAGGTAATTAGCATACAGGAGCTGTGTCCATGCAGAAATAGTGCAGGAGCGCTTGTGCACATACTGGGAGCTTATTCCTGGATCACATGGCAGCCATATTGCCTGCAGCAGCTCTTGCACTATTCCTGCACGCCGTGCAGAGCTTGCTGATTCCTGGGGTGTATTTCAGTAATTGGTTGTAATCAGTGATTAATTATTTGATTTAAACTGATTGTGCTATTGAATCTTGGCCTTCTAAGGAAATCCTCTGTGTGTGGTAGATGAAAGCATTTATTAAATTATTTTTTTTCAGTCTTAGCTCACATTCAGATTTTTTGTTTTATTAGTTTAGAAAGCAGCTGTTACATTAGATCCTCATATTTGGCAACACAGAATAAAGATTATGCCACCAGTATACATCAAACTTTTAGATGCCAGAAAAAAACTTTCATGTAAAAAGAACATCAAGATTAATGATGAAAGGGGTGTAAAAATAGTACTGGACAGTGGCAATGAGAAGCATAGATTGCAATCTGTGGTGGAAGGAATGGAGCTGGAAATGGTCAGATTTCTCATTTTAGAAGCAGGAGGGTATATGTTATTTTAGGGTGCCGCCAATCTCTAATGGTGGCCAGGAGGCTTGCTGCTGTCATCTGATTAAATGTATTTAATATCTCCAGATTGTTATAGTACCATATGCCAAGCATAAGTGGGAGCAAGTGGACATGTAGTCTGCTCAAATGCACTGCATAACACAACACTGTACCAGGGGAATGGCTGATGGTTAGGGGTAAATCTAAGCTGCCCCATATCATTTTAAGAGATAATGCTGCCCATGTCCTAGCATGGTACATTTTATGGTAGCTCTTCTAGCAGTTATGGCTGAAGGGGTGGGATGGCATGACAGTGGTGGTGGAAAAGTGAGGAATAGTGGGGGGGGTCATTACCTGCTTAGGTAGTGGAAAGAAGGGCATATTGATATCAATGCATTTAACACAGGACTTATTTCATGCATAGGTTTGAAAGCCAGGATCCCCTACTAGCAGTAAGATTCAGTACTTAGCAATTTCCGTATCACCAACATCATTCCATATTCATATGTAAGCCATGAAATTTAAAACAACTTCCTCAAGTTTCTCATTGAAATGTCTCCTTCATAGATGGTACCTATGATGCCCGTGCTCTAGCCCAGCAATCAAGGAGCCTCAATCCTCAGCACTAACACCAGTGAGGGGTGTCCACATTGGGAAGGATAGCAAATACACACACAGTAAAGTACAATTTCCCTTAAGAGCACACAGAGATCACAGTCAGTCTGGGGCTAGTTTCTCCCTTTCTCTCCAGATCCCCAATAAGACTACCCACTGGCACAGCTATAGGGTGTAGATCTCAGCCTAGTGGTCAGGCTAAAACCTCCAGCACCTTCTCTGTCTAACCAGTGCTTTGTGTCCCTGCCCAAGTAGCTGACACACACACACACACACACACACACACACACACACACACACACACACACACACACACACACACACACACTTTGAGATATGACTTGTATACAAACACACAGACACTCCTGGGGAAGGCTGGCACAGGTTGTCCAGCTATGCCCCCTTCTCTGCCAGGCTATAAGGTAGAAATCACTGCCACCAACCACTAATATCAGCTACTAATAAGGCCCTTATCAAAGTGTGTCCAATTATTACTGTGCAATATTATTATCCAAATGGTAAGTGTAACTGAATAGCAAGGCTTACTGGAGTGGCTTAGTACAGTATCACTATATACATGCAAGGCACTCTAGAGCTTAAATTATCTCTACATAAAACAACCACAGTTGAAAGGTTTAAAAATATTCAATAATAAATAATAAGAACACAAGACAATACTTCTTACTGCACAGTGCTAGTCAAGGGTTCAGAGATCACAGGAAAATGCTTAAAATAATACAGCAGAATAGATCTGACATCAATACAGAACTAGTCTAATCTTCCTATTTCCTAGCTATTTCTAAGAGTAAACACAGTTCTAAAATAAACTTACATATAGAGCAAGACAGTGCTGGTGATATTGGATGTTCTGAAGACAAATGTAACATGCTCTGAGTCTCTATCTCCAAATTGATAACACAGTACCACTGACTCATTTCAGATTACATCATTTTTTCTCTGGTTCCCAGGCTAACAGAAACTCAGAGTTTAACAGCCCTTTTGATCTTACACCTGGTCAGGAAGCTACAGCAATAAAATACATTATACATGCAAATTCTAGAAATTAACTCTGGTCTCAAAACAATAGCAAGAATTCCTTCATCTAGACATCTCGGCTCCGGGTTGTGAGATCAATCAATTATACAATGCTTGACTTATCAGCTTTCCTCCAGGAGAGTGCAATGTGGTTAAATTTTTAAGTTCAACATTTAACAAAGAGAACAAGCATGTGGCTTACATTAATATTTAAAAATGACAGAATTATCTACAAAATTTTAGCTAGGCTGGCAGCCTTCACATATCTTCACAGTACCTACAAGAAAAGCACCTGATGTTGTTGTAAGAAAATAGCCAGGAATGAAAAACTACCAGTTTCTTAGGATGTAAGTGATAGTGCGTTTTGTAGCTGCCAGATTAATGTATAACCATAACCACATAATATTTCAGACTGAGACACTGTAACAGAAGCCTGTGTACTTACAACTCTAACCTGTCTCTGAAGATAGAAAGTTCACATTCTGAAAATTTGGGTTTGTAAATCAGATACAGATTAAATATCTAATTTGCTGAAATTGTAATTTTACATGCACAATAACATCAGCATTTTCTGTAAGAAAGCTACCTGTTCATTTATTAGATGCAAATGAAAATATACATACCTTGTTTTTTTGAAATGTGAAAATGACTGGATCTGTGAGATTATGTTTCTGTTTACTTGATACTGTAGCAATAATAACTTCTGAGTTTACTTCAGATTTGGTATTTGATGGACTGTTGTTCCTCAGATGATCACCAGACAGTATAGATTCAATACCAGTTCCATGGAGTGATATTAGTACAGCAACAGGGAGATCACCTGGCAGACAATAAGAAATGTAAGATGGACTGTTATTTGCCCATGTATTCCTGCTAAAATGAGACAGCCTCTTTCTTTCCATTAGGTGAAATACCTTCCACATTTGGACTCTACTACAAAAGTTCATTTCAACAGAAATGAATCTTGATTTTTTTTTAATAATTCTAGAAACCACTCTGAGATGTGTACCTTGGCAGAAGCAGACAGCACTCTGTGACTCTAGTCGCCACTACTACAAGGCTACCTCTTGGCAGGTTTTCACCAGAGAATAAGCCTATGAAGGCTTAAATAAGTCTGACAGTGAAATGTATATTTTTTGGGGGGTGGGGGGCTGCCATATAGGCATTCTGATAAACAGAGTAATGTTTTCACTAATCAAACTAGTACTACTCCTAAATACCATCTCTGAAGAACTGTAAAGTGACACATTTACTCTGTCTATAGTAGGCATTGCATTTTTCTCTTCTGTTTTATCAATTCTGGCTATGGTTAAAGGTGTCCACCAAACAAGCAACTGACAAGACAAATCACTGGAATCAAATTTTCAAGCTAAAGCCCAGTACATTAGAGACATTCAAACAACACAACTTGATACCCCCCCCAAAAAAAAAAAAATCCTGGAGACCATCAGATTCATTTATTTTAAACTCTTTTAAATCTCTATCTACTACTCTCTCCCCTAATTTGATAAAAAGATATAAATAACTACAAATATGTCTTCCTCCAAACATCATCCAATGTGCACTTCATGAAATATAACCAGGAAAACCCTTGTACTCCTTTATACAAAGATATTAATTACGCTGAATTTTACTTTAAAATCATGATCCCTAAAGAAATCGAGAAACTCCTCACTGCAGCAGTCTTTAAATAGAACCCATTTTTTAAGGATCTGCACCTACAAATTATACAGTCTTATGCTACCTTACTCAGCAAACCTCCTGCTTGCATCTGCAATCTGACTCTAACCACTGGCCTGTTACCATCCCTTAGCTTTAAACACTCATTACTTTTAATTCCTGTACCAAAGATCCTAAACCCCAGATATGCCTCAAATTACAAGCCTATTGCAAACCTCTGGCATTAAGTAAAACATTAGAAAAGCATCTCTACAAACAAATGCAGGCTTATATACAAAATATGATTTCACTGATAAAAAACATGGCTTTCACTAAATAGTGTAATACCCAAACTGCTATGTTCTCTCTTATCTCAGAACTATTCTCCAACAATGAAAAAGGTCTACTGGCAGGGGCCATGTTTCTTGAATTAAGAAAAAAACCTTTGAGATGGTAAACCACAACATATTGCTAAATAAATTATCAGGCTATTACTTTTTCCTAGATGTAATAAAATAGAAAACATAAAACACAAAGGTAATCGAGTCAGGTCTGGTATCTTACCTGTGACCCAGAAGGTGAAAGAACTAATGAGAAACAGAGTACTAAGGATTAGTCCAGATAAAATCACTTTAGCTAGCAGATCTAGGAGATTCTCCTTTGATGCCCCCCATTGGAGGAACAAAGACACCTTGTTGAAGTTTCAAGTAGTTTATTCAGTTAAGTAGGTAGAGTGTTCTTGTTCTAATGTAATGAAATGGTCTGAGTTACTTCTCCAATGCAGCATTTTGTATCTTCTTACAAAACTCTCTTTCTCAGTCAAGTTCCTCCTCTGCTGGAGTCCCTTAGGGACTTGTCTCAGCACCTTTACTTTTTTTATTCTGTTTAAATAATCTGCCTTGGGACTTCCCTCAGTTAAATATTACTATGCACATGGATGGCATACAAAGTCCCTTTGGCTCCATTTGGAATTGGTTCTTAGGCAAAGAGCTATATATTAATTCCAGTAAATTCAATGTCATGTTTTTTGGAACTTCTTGGAGACTCAAAACCACTGATATGTGATCCTTGAGATATCTCTCCCGTTTACCTAACAATAAAATATCTAGGAACCTTGCTAAATGAATCTCTCTGCTTTCATAGTTATATTGAAACATTACTATCTAAGAAACACAATTAAAAGTAGCTTACAACATATTCAATCTACTTATTTATGAAGCACAGTGATTCATTGTAATCAACATCTTAATCCCTGGGCTAGAATATGCCTTACTCATTACAGCCAATTTTTTTTCAAAACATACTAAGGCATTACTTCAGACCACTGAATATGAACCTTTTTTGTTTCATAAAACATTCTCATCCCTGACAACTCCACTGCATCTCTATTCAGAGAGCAAAATGCCTCCCTGTTACAATGAGATCTATTTTCCAATTTAATAGTGTCACATTAAAACCACCGAAGGACAGGTACTGCCATCTTCTCAATAATAAACTATTCCTAAAGCAAGCAACTGCATGAGGGAATAGTGTACCTAATGATATTACAGCTTTGTAAGATTTGTTAACATTTAAGAAAAAGCTAAAAGAATACCTGTCGAATGAATAAAAATGCACCCGATTTAAACATGCTGGTTAACTTCCTATGTCCATTATACCCTGAGTGTTTTACTCCGTGTTAAGATTTACTGCAGGACAGTTACTTCTTACTGATTATTTCTAATACATATGTTGTACCCAGAAGTTATGCATTGCAAATACAGTATATAGTAAGGTTATTTTTGTATTTCAAAATTATATTCTCTGTTTCACTCACTGTTGCTCTTACACTGACTTGTAATCTGCAGTGCCATTAAGCTTCTGTGATCCCTCTACATGTCTTGGATACTCAATTGTATTCATCTTCTTCACTTCAGTTATTTTTTTTCTTGTTTGTGGTAAGATGCCACTTGGCCTAGTAAATGGCTCAAAGGGGTCTTGTGCCAGCTCATCAAGCCAGTTAACAAACAACAGTAAATAAATAAATGAGCAAATATAAAATAAATAAATAAAGATCTTTCTTTCAAACATTTCAACCTTGGTGAGCATCACAGAATTAGATTATTCCACGAGAGAGATTCTTCATCATAGAGACAAAGTGATTGGCAGTTTCATACCAATAATCATCCCTGCAAATGTCTCATGCAAGTACAGTATAACGTGTAATACAGACAACACAGCTGATTCAACCCACGAGACAGAATTCACACAGACGTCAGGGGATACAAATCATCAATTCTTTATTCACCTTCTGGTACCTCAGCCATTCGCCTTCAAGGAATAATTCACAACAAGAAAAAAACCCTTATATACAACACAGATGCCCTGATAATTGATTAATTGTATCAATTAAAACAATTAACCCAAAAAGTACATTTTAAAGTGCTATCACATTACAAATAACATAAATGTATGCATATATCCACCTTCTAAACTTTAAAATGCTACCATATCAAAATAGCATAAATAAATTTATATATACATAAATAGCTTAGAAGGTGGATATATGCATACATTTATGTTATTTGTAAGGATATGTTTTCTTGCTTTGAATTATTCCTTGAAGGCGAATGGCTGAGGTACCAGAAGGTGCATAAAGAATTGGTGATTTGTATCCCCAGACGTCTATGTGATTCTGTCTCATGGGTTGAATCAGCTGTGTCATTTGATTTTGGAGTCTGAGTTGGAGTGGGTCATTTGGTATGTATTTCAATGTAACATGTATAATACTGCAGCCACCTGTCCGCCTTCTGGAAGAAATATGACACGCAAGTGTCTATGTATGTCCGTATATGTACATGAGTGTGTGTGTTTGTGTGTGTGTGTGTGTGTGTGTGTGTGTGTGTGTGTGTGTGTGTGTGTGTGTGTGTGTGTGTGTGTATATATATATATATATATATATATATATATATATATATATATACAGGTGCATGATTCGTGTGTGTGTTGTGTGTATGTGTGTGTGTATACAGGTGCATGACTTGTGTGTGCGTGTGCGCGTGAGTGTATATATACAGGTGCATGACTATGTGTGTGTGCATATATATATATATATATATATATATATATATATATATATATATATACAGGTGCATGACTCTGTGTGTGTGTGTGTGTGTGTGTGTGTGTGTGTGTGTGTGTGTGTGTGTGTGTGTGTGTGTGTGTGTGTGTGTGTGTGTGTGTGTGTGTGTGTGTGTGTGTGTGTGTATATATACACATGCATGACTCAGTGTGTCTGTGTGTTTATATACATAGCCCTCATCTGTCCACATTTTCACATCATACTTTTGGTCTGTTCCTCGTAAAATTGGTGGTTTCCTTTCCAATCACTCAGGATTGAAGTAATTAAATAATGGCATACATTTGAGTTTCTGACTTCTTATTCTTCAGCAAATGCATGGTGACACAAATCCTGCTATTCTAGCAACTTTCTAAGTTTATAAGAGCAACATTTAAAATATGTCCCTATTTTTGGGCCTTTGCCCCACTATTATTTTAGGCTTTGTCCAGATTTCAAATGCCAAGAGGATGAGAGGTATGTTTATATATGTGCACGTGTTTGACTGTGTGTGTATGTATATTAGTATGTATTAATCTGTATATCTGCACATATGTGAATTTGAAAATGTGAGTGCATATTTGTGTGTAACTGTGTTTTCTGAAAACATACATGATTCCATTATCTGTATATGAATGTTTTCAAAATCTTGAATGCTAAACAATTTCTGTTAAAAACATGCAAATATTATCGGACTATCATACAGATGTACAAAACATGGATACTATACCAGCTGTACAACTTGCCCCCAAAACCTATATATTATGTTCGTAATACTTTACTGTCATATAAAAACTTGTTGATTTAGTGAAAACAAATCATACTTCTCACTGGACACCAAAAAGCAAATAAGTGGCATTTAGACAAACTGGCCTAAAACTGTTCAAAACTAATTTGACAGGAAAGTAACATAATTTTATAAGCAGTCTAAAACACTTCTGTTGTTTTTGAAGACTGCATGTTGGTAAAAGCTTGATAACAGTAATAACTTGAACAGCCTTATACCTTCTGCGTAAAAACTGCACATCTGATAAGTACTGAATTATTTATTTATTTATTTATTGACATTTAATTAGTTGGAATGTCCGACTGGGTAGAAGCCCATTTTCAGAGAGTGCCTGGGGAGAAATGCTCCAAATTATTACAAAACATTTTAAGAACAATAATTTTACAATCTTCAAAAATAGAGAAAAACATCCACAGTTTAAATAATTATAACAAATTAGACATAATATAAAAAAAGAATTGATACAAGTTATATGATGATCATTTAATGTTTAGAGAAATTTTAGACAGTTTGTAGAGAAATTAAAGGTAATTCAGTCTAATCTTCTTCTTTCGGCTTTTCCCAGTTAGGGGTTGCCGCAGCGGATCATGTGTCAGCTCATGATTGGCAGTGGAGTTTTACGGTGTCAAGTTGCCAGCCCAGTGCCCAAACATCCACAGAAGGCACACACATGCACACACTCACACCTAGGGCCAATTTAGAGTGTCCAATCTACCTACTGCATGTCTTTGGGATGAAACCGGAGCACCTGGAGGAAACCCACGTGACCACAGGGAGGACATGGAGACTCCACATAGAAGGCACCCCAGCTGAGAATCGAAACAGAGAACCTCTTGCTGTGAGGCAGCAATGCTAACCACTGCACCACCATCTAATACAAACAGGAATTGCAATATGAAGTGAGGAAAAAACAGGCTTATGGTATATTTAGAGAGAAAGTCATGGAAGAGAATTTAATTGAAGTAGGGAAGTAAGTGAAGGGAGAGTAAGGAGGTATAAGGATTGAATAGGTACTTGTTCACATTTAGGGATATAGTTTACCCTGGTTTTGAACAAAAACAGAACAAGATTTTAGCTAGGAAGTCTTTCAGAGTGGCTTTGCAGGATGGGAGGGAGGGTACTGACCTGATGGATACAAGTTAAGGAGTTCCAGGCTTTAACAACCTTATACAAGTACAGACAATGTCCAGCAGATTTGATAGGTTTGTAGACAGGAGTTTTTGATCACCGGATCGCAATGACCAACTAGGAATATACTTGTGCAGAATGTTTTTTATTACTGGACAGGCCGATGGATGCTAGAACATTTTTTAAGTGGGAAGAAGTTGTGTATATGTTAGCTGATGTTCTAACCAGTTTAGGCTTTTTAGTGCTTTAAAGTGGTGGGTTCTGAAAGGGGTATTTGCTGCAAATTTAGCAACTTTGTTTATTGCATTGTTCAAGATTTAATTTTTGTGAAGCCTGGAGTTTAGTAAAGATGGGAACACCATAAAGAAGAGTGGGGAGGCGATAAGTAGTGGCAAGTGTAGCTTTAGTTGTGTCAGTGAGAATGTTTTCGGCTCTATAAAGCATCTCTAGGTTTTGATGAGTTTTTCTTGTGCAATTTTGTATATGCAGGTCGAATATAAGATTATCATCCACTATCACTCCTAATAATTTGCTGTGAGAAGTGACTTCAAGTGGGAGTATTGTCAAGAAAGAGGGCTTTAAATGTGTTTGTTTTTTTCACGAGAGAGGGATTTGGGGGAAAAAAGTAGTAGTTTGGTCTTTTTTTGGGTTGAGCAACATTTGCGAGTTGTGAAGCCATGTTTCAGTGGCTGTTAGTTTCCTGCTTAATTTTTGGAGGTGCACCATGTTGTCTGATGTGCAAGTGAGAGTGGAATCCTCTGCGTATTGTATTAGGGGGGCCCTGTTGTGTGGATGTACAGCGGGTGTTGGTGAAAATGTTAAAGAGGAGGGGACCAAGGATATAGCCTTGTGATACACCGGTGGTGACTGGGAGGTAAGGAGAGAGCATGGAGTGTCATTTTACTGAATGATACCTATTGGACAGGTAGCTTTTGAACCACAGAAGGGTGGGCTGAGAGAGATGTAGTGAGGACATTTTAAGTACAAGTTTGCTGTGACGAACTGTGTCGAAGGCTTTAGACAAGTCTAGAAATAAGAAAGAGGCTAGTTTGCCATTATCTCTAGCTTTATTGACAGTATCTATACAGGACAGAAGGGCAGTGCTAGTACTATGGATACTATGGATCCAAAAACATACAAATGATCAGCTATACTTAAAGCAATACACACATTTAAAAACAACCAACTTATACAAGCTCCCCTAACTACCTGATTCAACTATAATAATTTTTATTTCTTATGCTTCTAACATTTATTGCAGCAAAAATTAGATCACCAGGGTTGGGGATTGGCTGTTGTTGGGTTACAGAAGTGTGTGGAAGAGAATTATGCTTATATTCATTATGATAGGTGGGACCAGGATTAGGGTGTATATCTCCTCCTAGAAGGATTTTAGTATATTGGAGAATTATGCATACTTGTTTTTGGAGAGGATTGCTGCACTTCGTTTTGTTTTGGTTTGAGCTGAAGTGCAGTTAATCAGCCTATATTTGGAATAAATGTGAGGGGTAATATTAAATAGGTTTGGTGCAATGTGTGGAAAGTGTAAAGAAGAAGTATGGCTAGGTGGTTGGGACAGAGTTGGAGATATGCTGAGAGTATTATTGAGTCATGGTAGGATGAAAAATGGCACAGTAGGAAGAGGAAATAGAGTATAAGCCGAAGAGTGACATAATTAAGTGCAGGTATCGGTATTTTATAGATGTCAGGTAGTGGGGAAGTAGCAATGAAAATGGAAACAAGACGTTACAGGGCAGTAGCAGATTCAGTGATGGGGGATTCTGAAGACTGCTAGAGAATAGGTAAGAGGAGGAATATTTTCTATAAAAGAAGAGAGTTAGGTTGTCCTGGTATCTTCTCTGGAATGGAAGGAATAGAGGAAGCAAGAAACAACAGTGTATGTATAGAAGTAATAAGGTCATTTGGGGAGGGTTTTGGAATAAGATTCATAAGTGAAATGTGTATGTAGTAAGTATAATATTAGGGAACTGATTGCACTTAAAGGAGAACAGCACCCACAGACTCAAAAAACATGTTTATTGCATCATGGTTTGGTGTTTCCTACATTTTAGCACCACTCTGCAACTGTTTACAGGTTTTTAAACATTTAGTCTGTCAGAGAACCAATTAGTACACTTCTGATTCCTACAGAATCTTCTGCTTAGGTTATCTGATGATTCTCTAGCACTTTTTGATAACCCCAAACATTCCCAGAGATAGTTGTCCCTAAATGCCCTATATACCTGAATAAGATCTCATCTTAAATATCTGTAAGAGACACTGTACAAGTTCAGATATTTTAGTCTTTCATAATAACTTAAATTTTCACATCCATGGATGCCTTTAGTATATTTCTGCTGTACTCCTTCCAGTTTATTCATACTATTTTTCCTATAGGGTTTCCATATTCCTATTCCATACTTAAGTTTGGGTCGAATGTAGCTAACAAACAATGACTTCATTATGTTTGATTTCCTAGACTTTATAAATCTTTTTATACAACCTATAGTTCTATAACTATCATTAGCCAATTGGTTGATATGATTAGAAAAACTCATAGCTGAATCTACCCATATACCCAGGTCCTTAAATGAGTCTACAGTTTCAGTCACTGTGTACTGTATTAAATATTCACCTTTCAGTTTATGTCTCCCAAATCTCATATGCTTAGTTTTTGATGTATTTATCGACATATTATTCGCCTTTGCCCAAATGGTCAATTTAGTCAAATTATTTTGCAGACATGCCTTATCTGTAACACTTGTAATCAGTTTACCCAACTTCAGGTCATCAGCGTATAGACTGTATAACACCTCAGATGAAAAAGTAAGGTCTGAAAGATACAATCTAAACAAGTAAGGGCCTAGGACAGAGCCCTGTGGGACACCTTGACTGTAACCAAGGATTTCACCTGTCCAGTTGGTGTGTGATACTTGCCATGTCCTATCTGTAAGCCATGCAGCTATCCATCTTATCAACAGTACATTAATACCTAGTTGTACTAATTTACTGATCAGTGGTTTGTGCATGACCCTGTCAAATGCAGAAGTTAAATCTATATAAATCACATCACAGCACAATTTTTCATTCATAGCTGTTATTATGTTGTTATAGTACATCATGTTGCAGGTGGTAATAGATCTGTTTTCAACATATGCATGCTGATATGTGGTTTCAAGTCCCAACCTATCTAGTTCTGACAATAACTTATCCAGTATTACCTTTTCCATTATTTTTCCACAACATGAAAGTAAACTTAAGGGCCTATATGATTCTGGGTTTGTCCTACTCCCCTTTCCCTTAAAGACAGGTTTTATAAGCTCATGTCTCCAGTCTTGAGGAATCTCCCCATATTTATATGACCTAGTGAATAATAGATGTAACGGCAATGTAAGTTCTTGCTTAAGTGTTCTCAGGTCATCGTTACTTATTCCGTCTCCTCCTTGTGCTTTGTGTGAATCCGGTTTGTACAGTTCTTTTTCAATATAATCTAATTTGATTCCAGTAGCTGGGGTTACCTGGATGTCACTAGGACAACTTATCACCCCTTTTGTGGAGCCAAACTGTTTTGCATAAGATTTTGTAAATATATCTATGATCTGTTGTGTCTGAGAATACATTTTAGAATCTGCACACAGTTTATCCATTTGTGTATCTTTACTCCTTCTACAGCTTATGTATCTATAAAAAGGTTTCCTATTATGCTCAATATCTTTATATAAATTTTCTTCAAATTTTTCTTGGTCTTGTCTAACACTATGCTTAATCTGTTTGTCCAGCTTGTTTATTTCAGTTTTCAAAGTTGTAGTTCGACCTCTCTACCATTTCTTATATTTTTTGACTCTTACCTTAATCAGCTATCTTGTTCTTATGGAAATATACCCCCCTGATGTTGCGTGCCTAGATCCTGATGTTAAACATTCTTTTGACTTTTTGCATTCAAACAATTTCTCTTTCAAAACTTTCCACATTCCATCTGCAGTTTTTCCACTGAACACCTCACCCCAGTCAGTTTTATATAGTAACTGTTTTGCTTCCTTATAATCTGCAATTAACCTTCTGTGAATTGGCTTAGATTTCAGTTTGGCAGAATTATCTAGCAACAAATTAACTTTTATGACCCCATGATCACTGCACATCAATGGTGGTAAAACTTGACTTGAAGTTACAATCATTTCTTTGGGAACACAAACAATATCTAGTATATTCCATCCCCTAGTAGGATTTTTTACAATCTGAAGCATTTGTTGTTCCTGAATATACTCTGTGAATAATTTCTTTACTAACATTGTTGAATCAATATTATTCCAGTCTGTTTCTGGTAAATTTAAGTCCCCAGCTAATGTTATGCTTCCCTCCTGTGTTTCGTGTAAGAAATGTATCCTCTAGGATTCGCACCAACATTCATATAAAATAATTTACTGCTCTTTTTGTGGTTATTTCAGACTTCTATAACACCATCATAACCTATTTTTTCTAAAGTAGACCACAATATTTCACTTAGTTTCAAGCTTTGTTTGGTATTTCATAGGCATATACATTACAAACAATACTGAAAAGGCTCACCCAGATTCTGTTAGTTTGCTGTGATGGAAAGGTTAGTTTGCTTTTTATTATTGTGTTTTGTATTACTTTATTGCCTTTTTCTATTTTTGTATACTATGATTTGTTTTCTTTACACTGTGTTTTACTTGTATTCTGCTTTTAACTGCATACTAAAACTTGAAAAGAGAAGACAGCTCTGTCTGTTGTGAGTCAGACAGAATTTTTTCCCACCCTCTCACCCGGTTACTGTTGTGTTCTTAAACACCACTGTCTTTCTAGTTGCCATGTTAATTTGACCATATATCTCATTTCCTCTCTGCTTTTACTGGCTGGTGTGAGTAAGCACAAAATTATCATTTTGTGAAATCACTCCCTTCAATTATTTAAATTTATTGGCCATCCTACTGTATTCCATAGTACCAGAATACAAAAGTGACCACCCCCTTTCAATCTATTTTGCTGTTTTAAAAATAGTGACTCTCCACTAAAACTTAACTTTTAAACAGGTAAAACTTAAGTTACCTACTTTCACATCTAACTCCTCTAGTGCACACTGCAGTGTTTAGGATAAACCATTTTTTTTCATCTTACCTTTAAGCATCTATTGCAAGACCACCAGTTATTGGAGAGCCCACATTCTGCCTCTCAGTAGTCATCTTGGGATTAGTGCTTGTGTTTTCTCCTGGTGAGAGAAGGAGTGCAGTTACATTATTTCCTGGAGACCGCTGATCACCAGAAAGCTTAATAACTGCTTTATAGGTGACAGCTTAGAATCTGTTCTTATATTCTGACCCTGGTAAGAGTAGGAGCAGAGTGCATTGATTCCTGACTCTTTCTGGTTGGAAAGTGAGTGTCTGTGCTTAACATACCTGATTGGTCTGGTTGCTATTCGAGGCATCTACCAGAAAAAGGCTACAAGCTTGCAGACCCTTGCATCATCTGGGACAAGACTGTGGATTACCAAACAGGCTGTGGCCTGCTTCTCTTCATGAGATTGGTGCTAGAGCTATCTAGTTTTAGCTAGAACTAGCCAGTTTTTTAGTTGCAGCACACAAAACTGTTTTCTTGTGCTCAGCACTTGCTCAGAACTCTTTGTAAGCACTAAATAAACTACAAATTACTACAGCACTCGACTTTCCTCACTTGTCAAGAGGAAAACAGTTCTTAGTACTTAAATTAGTAAGCACCTATCCAGCCATGTCCATGGGTCAGGTCCTGGTGTCTTCTCCTGTCCACCTGATGAATCTGGGCATCTTGGGGCAATGTAGCAATTGTCTCATGTACACTAACAACCCTCTCCTCCTACCACCCAACACTACAACCTGTGAGAGATGCACTTATATAGCCAAACCTGGAAGGCAAGCTCTCTCCTGCCAAGACTGGACTAGACAATCAAGAGGAGAAGGTTAACACCTGCACCACACCACACTCATCACACAGTCCTTCAAAACCCTCACTACCAAAACCCACACATAGAAACACAAAGCACACACCCACATTCACAGAGGCTCTCAATAAATATCTGCCTAAGCAACAGAGACGTCCCAAGCTGAAATACAGACAACCACCACCCCCCAACACTACCCAAATGACACATAGCCTACAAAATCAGTGTGCCACTCAACCTCAGCCCATAAGGCAAAACAACGTACCCAACACACTAGTCATAGGTGACTCTATAGTCAGGCACATTGATGTCCCACTCACTAGGCTAAACAAGGAGAAAGTTACTGTCAGCTGCCTATTGGGTGCCAGGATCTACCACATATGCACGCACTCAGGTCACTCCACAACAAGTACAAATACGACTCTGTTATGTGAATGACCTGAGACGTACCTCTCTGGACTACATGAAAAGAGACATGGAAGAGCTCACGGATCTTGTAGCCCAGGCAGGTATGACCCAAGCCATGAGTAGCATCCTGCCATCACCCAGAATGATACCACAGTACAAGGACAAAATGATTGACTTCAACAACTGGCTAAGCTTCTGGTGTCATTTCTAAGTGGATCCAGTATCTATCTGCCTGGGACGACATGGTTGACAGACCACAATGCTTTGCCAGAGATGGCTGGCAGCTGTCACCCCTGGGATTCCAGATACTGGCTAAGGCTCTTGCCACCCCTATAATGCCTTTTTTAGGCAAGGTTCAAATGCTAAATTCACCACTGTAACATGTACAAGCAAGCAAACTCTGAGGGTAATGATACTCAATGCTAGAAGTCTAAACTTCAAAATGCACTTACTCGAAGCAATCCTTAAAATGGAGAACATCGACATCTGTGCAGTAACAGAGAACTGGTTCAAGGCTTCAGAGAGCACCCCTGCATTACCAGGCTATAATTCATACCACACCTTTCGGCCACCTAACCAGGACTGAAACACTAAAGGTGGAAGCGTGTCCATATTCATTAAGGATATCCACACCTCCAGGCTAGTTGCTCAACATAATGCATCCAAAATTATCCAAGTGCAACTAACACTGGACAAGACTGCAATCCAGATTGTAGCTTATTACAGATCCCCATCATGCCCCAGGATTCCCACTCTTCATTTCTTAAGATACTGGAAAATATTAAGGTACAACCCAATACCTTAATTATGGGGGATTTCAACTACCCCACCATCAGCTGGGAAAACTACTCATGTACCAACTCATTCACTCAACGTTTTCTGGAATTCATAAATTCCAATGCCTTGGATCAGCTTGTCCACACCCCCACCAGGGCCAGCAATATCCTGGACCTGGTCATTTCCAATATGGGTAACTGGTGTTCCACACCAGAGGTCAACTCCTCGCTGATCAGATCTGACCACAAGCTAATCACCGTAGACATCCATATCTCACCCCCACCTCTGATTAAGGAAACCATCATCAAAAACTACTCCAAAGCCAACTTCATGCTTCTTAAGACAGAAGTGTCAAACTTCACAACACCCATGCAAATGGGAAATAGAGGTACAACTGCTGAATCTTACACAAATGCACTGTATAAGCACATACACGTGAGCATGGATCGTGCCATCCCCAACAGAGCCAAGACACTATCCTCCAAAAAAAGGAAGCCAATCTGGTGGTCCCCTGCCATAAACAAACTCTACAAAAGAAGGAAGACGCTGTTGTAGAAAACAGTAAAATCCCAAGATTGGAGGAACTCCCTGGTCAGCCTCAGCAAGAAGCTGAGATCCCTCATAAAATGCTCCAAAGCCAGTTGTGATAATAAAATTGCCACTGATTCCAAAGACAACGACAACGTGTTCTACAGCTATGTCAAGAATCTCAATGGCAACACTCAGATCTGCTCTGAGCTACAGCACAATGGGACTAAATATACAGAACCAACCAATATTGCCAACATCCTGGCAGATAGGTTCAGTGTTAACTTTACCCCTCTCTCACCCTCCAAAGGGCCCATCTTAATACCGGAAGAATGCAAAGCCCCTGTAATCACGGATGAACAAGTAAAGACCGCACTCCCCAAAGCCAAGAACACAGCATCCATGGGACCAGACAAGATCCCAGGCTGCGTACTGCATGAACTACAGAATGAACTGGCACCCCACCTAAGTACCGTGTTCAGTCATAGCCTCACCTCAGGCTATGTGCCTACTGAATGGCGTACAGAGACAGTTATCCCACTCCACAAAGGGGGTGCCACCACAGACCCTGGAAACTACTGCTCCATTAGCCTGATGAGCCTGGTCACCAAGGCCATGGAACGTATCATCTTGGAACTTATAAACAACGACATAGGTAACCTCCAAACCCTGGACCTCATTTAGTTTGGGTTTGTAAAAGGTAGATCAAGTCTACTAAACCTGAGTGTCTTCTTTGAATCAGTCACTGGCACGATAGACATGGTCAAGGAAGTGCACACAGCCTATCTTGACTTCACCAAGGCTTTCAATACCATCCCCCATTCTGGAATTATAGATAAACTCATTAAACTGGGCATAAATCCCTATGTCACAAGATGGGTGGCCAGCTGGCTCACTGACAGAACCCACACAGTAAAAGTAGCTGACTCCAAGTCTGACTTCAGACCATTGACAAGTGGAGTACCACAGGGTCCAGTTCTGGGTCATCTCCTGTTCGACAACTACTTTTGTGAAGTGCAGACCAACACAGAAGGTCTTTGGCTAACAAAGTTCGCAGATGACTGCAAACTGGGAGCAATAATAGAATCACCTAATGATGAAGAAATTCTACAAAAGAGCCTCACAGAGGCAGATGCTTGGTGTCAAAGTCATGGCTTCAAGCTCAATGCCAAGAAGTGCATTGTCATCCCCTTTGGGAAAAACTTGGTACCCATAAACTACCACATAGGTGATAGCTCACTAAACACCGAAAGTGTGATAAGAGACCTCGGACACAGGTGGACAGTAGTCTCTCCTTTGATAACCACATCACCACAGTAGTTAAGAAATTTTTCTACGTAGCACACTTCATCACAAAAGGGTTCTCCTCTAGAAAAAAGGAGGTCATTGTTCCTCTCTACTCATCCCTCATCAGATTCATTATAGAGTACAATGCCCCGTTTGGCATGTATCTCACAAGACATGTACAACAATTGAAAAAGCCACAGAAATACCTCACTAAGAGGATTACTGTCATCAAACAGATGTCATACGCAGACCGTCTCAAAAAACTCCAGCTGAACTCTGTCACATGTCGCCTACTCAGAGGCGATTTCTGCCTAACATACAAGGCTATGTCAAACCTAGAGCTGTTGGACATGCTACACTTAAAGAAATCTCACTCTCTCTGAACTACATGCTCCAGGGACCTAAACCTTGTCCCCGCAATAAACAGAACATGCTGGAGGGATAGATTCCTGCCCCAGAGACTTCCCATACTCTGGAACAAACTACCCATTCATGTCAAGCAAAGCCCCTCATTGGCCCTCTTTAAGAAAAATCTTGACGACTGGATGGGAAATAGAAAATTCACCCCGGGGATCACTTCTGTGGCACAGCTTGACAGGGACACAGGAAAATAATTTTTTGGTGGGGGTGAAAGCCAAAGAACCTTTTTGGCTTGGCTTATATAGGCCCCAGGGTGGATAGACTAGTACCTACCTATGAACCTATGAACATAGCTTGCTGTATTATGCTTGTAAAACAAAGTGGTAAAAATGTAAAACCACTTCCAAAAAAAAAATAAAGACTAAAGGCTGGAGTAAGTAAAAAGCTTCCACGAAGGGTTGTAGTCACCCAAAATACGTGAAGTAAGCACTTTTGTCTTGCTTTAATAAACAAAACTTCACCAGACAATTAACATATCACAAATGAACACTTTAAATAAGTCAACAAGTCACATGATAAATTATGTCATAAATCACCACCTTAAAACATTAAGAAACAACAAGGCTAACAAAACAAATGTCATAAGCTTTTAAACACAACACAAAAATGCTAAAATCAAATATGCACATTATTAATATATTGTCATTTTTTTACAGCTGGCACAAGAACAAACAAAAAAATAAATGCCCATATAGGAGAATTGCTACTTTTGTAAACTTCTTAATTTTAAGATGCAAGCTAATGAGCATGCATCATTTAAACCTGCTGTGCTCATATTTTGTAGATTTCTAGAAAGTTTCCCAGCTACTGACATTTATACATTACCATTTTATATCCCCACTGTGCTCATATAGTGTAAACTTAAACCAACCTTTCATTTCAGTGACGTAAAACATTACAGTAACATGTCAGGGAATTAACAACCAGCTAAATAAAGTGATTACCTGCTGGAGTAAATAACTTTCCATTTTATTGCATTAGAATACTGAATCACATATGGACAAACAGACTATAACCTACAAGGAAAGATTTTGTTTTACGGTATGCTGTATGTCAAGTTTGTCATGGCCTAACAAAATGCATATGGACACCATAGTATCACCTATGCTGTACCCCCCTACCAAATAACATTTGTAGTTTACTCATAAATTTATAGTGATAAAAATATCTCTACATAAACATGCCCTAAATTTTCCTAACTTCGGTATTTTATCAGATAATATATTATAGCAGGTAATAAAACAGTAGGTAACAAAGAAACCTCCCACTATACACTCTCTCTTTCTTTTCCCTTTACTATTTACAGGTTCATAGGGTCATAGGTTGGTACTGGGCTATCTGCCCGAAGGCATATATTAGCCCAGCCACATTGTGCGGTATTTACCGCCCCTTTAGTAGTTCCCTAGACCCTTGTACTAGCAGCTAGTACCCTTGGCCCCTATCTAGTAGTGCTGTTGGTGTGATCCCCGGTGTGAACTTTCTGTTACCCATCCACTCATCAAGGTTCCTCTTGAAGAGTGATAGTGAGAGGCTCTGTCTTATGTAGATTGGGACCCTGTTCCATAGTAAGGGAAGTCTCTGCGAAGGGAATCTATCCCTCCAGCATGTTCTATTCATTATTGTGTTGAGGTTTATATCCCTAGAGCGTGTAGCTCGAGTAGATTTGTTTTTGCTAAGATGGAGCATGTTCAACAATTCTGGGTTGGACATGGCTCTGTACGTTAGACAGAGATCGCCTCTGAGAAAGTGGTATGCAACAGAGAACAATCTTAGCTTTTTCAATCGTGCTGCATAGGGCAACTGTTTGAGGCCAGTAATCCTCTTGGTTAGGTACCTTTGTGGTCTCTCCAGCTGCTGGAGATGTCTAGCCAGGTACATTCCAATTGGTGCATTTTACTCAATAATGGGTCTGATAAGGGAAGAGCAGGGGTACCATTACATCCTTAGATCTTGATGCGAACCCTTTCGTGATCAGATGGGTCACATAGAAGGATTTTCTAACCACTTTGGCAACATGGTTATCAAAGGAAAGCTGACTATCTACTTGGGTCCCTAGATCCCTTATTTCTTCTTCAGATTTCAGGGGATTACCTCCTATGTTGTAGTTTGTGGGTACTCTGTTTTTTCCAAGGGGATTACTACACATTTTTTTGCATTTAGCTTGAGACCATGGCTTTGACACCATGCATCAGTCTCATTTAGGCCCTTCTGGAGGATCACCATGTCGGCCGGAGACTCTATTATAGCACCCAGTTTGCAGTCGTCCACAAACTTAGTCAGCCACAGCCCTTCAATGCTTGCCTGTACTTCTGAGAAGTATATGCCAAACAGGAGGGGCCCCAGGACAGAGCCCTGAGGCACACCACTCATTACTGGTCTGGATTCGGACATAGATCCCGCTACTTTTACTTTATGGGATCTGTCTGAGAGCCAGTTTGCCATTTAGTAATTCTGTCGCCTGTCCTCCTTCTCTAGTTCTTTATTACTGTCACCCTATCACTCTTACTCCATTTACTATCAATTCCTCACCTCATGCCCACTATATCTTCCCCACCTTTCTTTTTTTATATTTTATTACTCCTTTAAGCTGGCTGATAGTAATCTCTTAATGTATTTGAAGCTTGAACCTTTGCTATAATATGCTTTCTAAGCATTTGATACAATGTTTACCCATACTGCTATATCAACTATTTTTGAACTACTTTGCAATAAGTTTATAATGTGTGCTTTATCTATTCTAAATGAGCTACTTTGTAATTTTTACCTTTGTGCTTTTTATATTCTAATCAAGTTTTTTGAGAAACTTTTCTTCCCAGGCATCCACTGAAAATGGACTCTTCTTGGCCCAGTGAACTATCCTGGTAAACAAATGCCAATAAATAAATTAAGGTGGGAGGGTTGGCATAATGGTTAGGGTGTTGCCCAAAGAGACATAAGGCACTGGGTTTGATTCTTACATTGGAGGAAAATGGCTAGGCTTAAAATGGCCCACAAGGCAAGGTAGCATAGTACTTAACTATGAACTAATCTATCTATAAATAAATAAATCCCTATAATGACTTATAAAGTCACATGACTTCCCACGGGACAGCATTTCTTGCATTTTCTTATTATTCATAGATTTATAGGTGCATAGGTCTATACTAAGCTAAAGACCACCAGGGTCTGTACAAACCTAGCCATGCAGTCCAACCCAGTTTTGTCTCTGAGTTCCTTGGAAGCCTATATGGTGGGATATGTTAGTAAAAATAATCATAATAAAAACACATTCCAATGTACAAAAAAACAACAAACTGAAGAGCTACAAATCACTCCTCAATTTATTAAGATAAACTAATACACAAAACAAGAACTGAGCATTCTTGTCCTTAAAGTGGGCTTTTTCAAAGTTAAAACTTCCAGGTTGCTTGTGACCTTTAAAAACACCCTTTGACCAATCCCCTTGTAGGAATCAACCTCAGCACCTTGATTTCCTTACTATCTTGGCTGCATGTTGGTTGAAGCCCAGATTACTGTCTTCATATGTTCCCAGATCTCTAACTATTGAGTCAACTCTTGGGGTGATTTATTGATGGAGTAATTAGCTTGGGTGTTTGATTTCCCAAAGGGCAGTATAATGCATTTCTTCACTTTGAGTTTTAATCCATGGCTTTGGTGCCAGTAATTAGTTTGCATTAAACTCTCTTCTAGGATGTTACTGCCATGGGGGGGGGGTCTGTGATATCTCCAAATTTACAATCATCTTTGAATTTGGTGTGCCAGAGACCTTTGACATTAGCCTTTACTTTCAAAAAGTAAACACCAAATAGGAGTGGGCCCAACACAGAGCCCTGGGGCACTCCCATCATGATTAGTCTCCTGGTGAAGGTGGTCTCACTGATCCTCACTTCTTTGGTCCTACCTATGAGCCAGCCAGAAAAACAGTGAGTTATGCATGTAAACTGCTGAAGAAACAAAGACCAGCTGAAGAAAAACAAGTGAACAGTGACAATACCTCACCAAACCAAATGACAAGAAGTCACAACAAAGTTGTAAGATAAAAGAACTTGATAATTTATTTGTAAAAATAATAAAATAAACACATGAGTGCTTTCATTTAACAAATGTAAATATCAGACAAATGAATGACAAGTTATGCAGGTATTTATGCCTATTTCGGAGAGTTCTTCAACAATACCTGAGTGGGATATTGTATTAAACACCTTGGCCAGGTCAAGGTAGGCAGTATGCACTGTTTTGCCCTCATCCATAGCCTTGGTGATCCTCTTGAAGAATTCTACCAGGATTAGTAGGCAAGACCTTCCCTTAACAAAGCCAAATGGGATGGGTCCAGTGTCTGCAGGTTGTCAATGTCCTTGTTAATCATTTCCATGATAATTCATTCCATGGCTTTGCATATCAGTCTTGTCTGACTGATGGGTCTGTAATTCCCTTGGTTGGTTGATGGCCCACACTTATTTATGGGGAAGACCATTGCAGTCCTCCATTCATCTGGCAATTAAACTGTTTTGAGGCTATTGTTGAAGAGTGCCTCAGGTGGTCCTGCTAGGTCTTGTTTTAGGCTATTTAGGAGGCAAGCAGAGATATTGTTGGGGCCCATTGATGACTTTATCCCTAGATATAGCTGAAACTTTCCTGTAGGTGTTCATAGCATCATGTTGGTCATAACCCCTTCTTAAAGAACATTTTCACTATATGTTATGCTTCAGCCAAGTAACCTGCTAGGAACTGCATAATGTACTTGTGCTTATTAACTCACCATATGGCATGAACTTCAACAAATTTGATGGATAGAAACTTTTCTATGTAAATAATCAATTTTTGAAGTCAACTAAAGTAAAAACTAAGTTTGGATGAATGAAAAGGAATCTTTATTGAGCCGCTAAAGTGAAACATAAGCACTTTGTCAACTAAACTATTTTCACGAGTTACAGACCTCTTCATGTCGATGTTGGTATGTTTATTATTTATATTAGTACAGTGATATAGCCACCTGAGGCTTACTGCAGAGAGTTAGAGGTTCTTGGCCTTTTCATTGTTGTTTCTCCTATATAAACAATATGTATCTTTTCCCCTAGGTTTATATGTATGGAAAGAACCAAAAACTAGTAAAATATAGTGCAGCTCTATTACTATTTAAATCTTGTAAATATGTATTCAAATCATTGTCAGATCGGCTATGTGATAAAAATAATATTTATAGTTAAAAACAATGTAGGCTTATATAAACATTCACTGTTAACTAAACCCATAAACAGATCTGCACAAGTAGGACCAAAATGTAGGCTTATATAAACATTCACTGTTAACTAAACCCATAAACAGATCTGCACAAGTAGGACCAAAATGTAGGCTTATATAAACATTCACTGTTAACTAAACCCATAAACAGATCTGCACAAGTAGGACCAAAATGTAGGCTTATATAAACATTCACTGTTAACTAAACCCATAAACAGATCTGCACAAGTAGGACCAAAATGAGAACCCCATCGCTATGCCTTTAGTTCTTGGTACTTCCCATTATGGTTATCTACTAACATTCAAGTGGTTCAGTAATATACATTTTATAAATATCCCAGGTAATAAAAAATTGTGGGGTCTCGATCTTATCATTAGTTCATATATTTATATATAAGGTTTCCACACCTGTGAATACACAGCATGTATCCTGTTCCTATGTAATGTTATAAATTTTATGTAGAAGGTCAGCTGATTCTCCAGTGCACGAATCTTACAAATACACAGATCTCTGAAGACACGTACTAGTAACCCCACATATATTTTCTGAAGATACGGACTAATAAACCAACATATATTTTCTGAAGCCACGGACTAGTAAACCATGTATTTTCTGAAGACACGGACTAATAACCCAACATATATTTTCTGAAGACACGGACTAGTAAACCAACATATATTTTCTGAAGACACGGACTAATAAACCAACATATATTTTCTGAAGACATGGACTAATAACCCAACATATATTTTCTGAAGACACGGACTAGTAAACCAACATATATTTTCTGAAGACACGGACTAATAACCCAACATATATTTTCTGAAGACACGGACTAATAACCCAATATATATTTTCTGAAGAGATGGACTAGTAACCCAACGTATATTTTCTGAAGACACGGACTAGTAACCCAATGTATATTTTCTGAATACACAGACTAGTAACACGATGTACATTTTCTGAAGACACAGACTAATAACCCAACATATATTTTCTGGAGAGACGAGCTATTACCCCAACGTATATTTTCTGAAGACACGGACTAGTAACCCAACGTATATTTTCTGAAGACATGGACTAATAATCCAACATATATTTTCTGAAGACATGGACTAGTAACCCAATGTATATTTTCTGAAGACACGGACTAGTAACACAAAGTATATTTTCTGAAGCAAAGGACTAGTAACCCAACATATATTTTCGGAAGACACGGACTAGTAACCCAACAAATATTTTCTGAAGACATGGACTAGTAACCCAACATATATTTTCTGATTGAAGACAGCCTAAATCCAAGTAAATTGGAGAATACTCAGAACTTGATAAAAAATAATCATTTAAATCCAAGTCACAGCCATAAATCAAATTATTGTTAGTTTCCTATTCTACATTCTTCAGACATCTGAAGATCTTTATTTGTAATGAAAAATCAAAAGTGTTAATGTAAATAATTTAGTGTGGCAGTCTTTCTTTGTACTGTTTTTTATCGCTGTATGGAAATGTTTGAATGTATGAAATGTTTAATATTAGCATTTAAGCAAGTGAATGGTTGACTGTTAAAGTTAATGTTGAAGACTATACTTAATGGTAAGGGATTTGGGAGCTCAAGTGGACAGTAACTTGTGGTTTGATCACCATGTGTCCATGTTGTTTGGAAAATCTTTCTGTGTGGCACAACTTATAAGTAAAAGCATGATATCCATATCTAAAGACTGCATAGTCCCACTATACTCAGCCCTCACTAGACCAATAACCGAGTACACTGCACCCTTCCACATGTACCTGATCAGGCATTTGGAACATCTAAAGACTGCATAGTCCCACTATACTCAGCCCTCACTAGACCAATAACCGAGTACACTGCAGCCTTCAACATTCTAAAGACTGCATAGTCCCACTATACTCAGCCCTCACTAGACCAATAACCGAGTACACTGCACCCTTCAACATTCTAAAGACTGCATAGTCCCACTATACTCAGCCTTCACTAGACCGATAACCGAGTACACTGCACCCTTCAACATTCTAAAGACTGCATAGTCCCACTATACTCAGCCCTCACTAGACCAGTAACCGAGAACACTTCACCCTTCAACATTCTAAAGACTGCATAGTCCCACTATACTCAGCCCTCACTAGACCAATAACCGAGTACACTGTAGCCTTCAACATTCTAAAGACTGCATAGTCCCACTATACTCAGCCTTCACTAGACCAATAACCAAGTACACTGCACCCTTCAACATTCTAGAGACTGCATAGTCCCACTATACTCAGCCCTCACTAGAACAATAACCGAGTACACTGCAGTCTTCAACATTCTAAAGACTGTATAGTCCCACTATACTCAGCCCTCACTAGAACAATAACTGAGTACACTGCAGCCTTCAACATTCTAAAGACTGCATAGTCCCACTATACTCAGCCCTCACTAGACCAATAACCGAGTACACTGCACCCTTCAACATTCTAAAGACTGCATAGTCCCACTATACTCAGCCCTCACTAGACCAATAACCGAGTACACTGCATCCTTCAACATCAGGTGATCAGGTATTTGGAACATCTAAAGACTGCATAGTCCCACTATACTCAGCCCTCACTAGACCAATAACCGAGTACACTGCAGCCTTCAACATTCTAAAGACTGCATAGTCCCACTATACTCAGCCCTCACTAGACCAATAACTGAGTACACTGCACCCTTCAACATTCTAAAGACTGCATAGTCCCACTATACTCAGCCCTCACTAGACCAATAACCGAGTACACTGCACCCTTCAACATTCTAAAGACTGCATAGTCCCACTATACTCAGCCCTCACTAGACCAATAACTGAGTACACTGCAGCCTTCAACATTCTAAAGACTGCATAGTCCCACTATACTCAGCCCTCACTAGACCAATAATTGAGTACACTGCACCCTTCAACATTCTGAAGACTGCATAGTCCCACTACACTCAGCCCTCACTAGACCAATAACCGAGTACACTGCACCCTTCATCATGTACCTGATCAGGCATTTGGATAGGAAATCATAAATTCACAGCTTGCTTGTCATCTGTGCCCCTTACAGACAGGAGCAGCTTGTAGATACCCCAAGGAACAGTCATATACCATAGCTGTTCTATTCCATGGGAATTGATAACTGGGAAAATTAGGGCATGAATGGCTAGGCTTAAAAAGGCTCAAAGGTCTGTAAACTAGGAACTGTCTATGACCCCATATTGATTAGCTTATACTGTTGTTAATATTATGCTTCCAGCTGATCTATGTACCTTGTAGTTAATAACAGCAGAAAAGGCAGAGGAAAGCAACCTCATTTCAAACCATAGGAGGGATGAATAGAAAGTAAAACTTGGAAAGCATGCAGAAGTTGAAATACTTTCAAGAAAAAAAGGAACCTGAGATGAAACACTATCTAAGCCAGTTTATTCAAAATGCACATCCCTAAATTTCTGTTCCAGCAGTAGCACAACCAGTAGTAAAAGCTTTAGCCAAGATATGCAACTATGAATATGCAATACTATAAGTAAAACTATGCCTACCACTTAGAGAATTGTTTACAAATCAAATACAGCAAGTAAAACACAAAAATATACACTGATGTTTAGGATTTCACCATAACTGTGGTTCCATCTTCATCAGAAAGGAAAGTGTTACTTGTGTGTCTTGTGAGACTCATCAGGTGGTGAGTCTGCTTTTGAGCAAAAAAATCATCACTTGTGATTAGTGACAAGGTTGCCCACTCATAAGATGAAAAGACTGATTAATGCGGAATGAGAAAGTAGCCCTAAGGTTAGCAGAAAGGCAGCAGGAAGAGGCAGGGAAAAGAAAAGGATAGTAAGGGTACCCCAGGGGGATAGGAGAGGGCAGCATAGGAAGGGAGGAAATTAAAAACTCCTAGAAAAGAAAGTGATGGTGAGTGCAAAGGATAACATCAGAAGACATTAGGAAAGATGCAGAAAAGGATAACATCAGAAAACGTTAGGAAGGATGCAGAAAAGGATAACATCAGAAGACATTAGGAAGGATGTAGAAAAGGATAACATCAGAACACATTAGGAAGGATGCAGAAAAGAGGAACATCAGAAGACGTTAGGAAGGATGCAGAAAAGGATAACATCAGAAGACGTTAGGAAGGATGCAGAAAAGGATAACATCAGAAGACGTTAGGAAGGATGCAGAAAAGAATAACATCAGAAGAGGGTAGGAAGGATGCAGAATAGAGGAACATCAGAAGACGTTAGGAAGGATGCAGAAAAGGATAACATCAGAAGACGTTAGGAAGGATGCAGAAAAGGATAACATCAGAAGACATTAGGAAGGATGCTGCAGAAAAGGATAACATCAGAGGGCATTAGGAAGGATGCAGAAAAGGATAACATCAGAAGACGTTAGTAAGGATGCAGAAAAGGATAACATCAGAAGACATTAGGGAGGATGCAGAAAAGGATAACATCAGTAGACGTTAGGAAGGATGCAGAAAAGAGAAACATCAGAAGACGTTAGGAAGGATGCAGAATAGAGGAACATCAGAAGACATTAGGAAGGATGCAGAAAAGGATAACATCAGAAGAGGGTAGGAAGGATGCAGAAAAGGATAACATCAGAAGACGTTAGGAAGGATGCAGAAAAGGATAACATCAGAAGACGTTAGGAAGGATGCAGAAAAGGATAACATCAGAAGACATTAGGAAGGATGCAGAAAAGAATAACATCAGAAGATGTTAGGAAGGATGCAGAAAAGGATAACATCAGAAGATTGTAGGAAGGGATGAACAGTAGATGAAAGAAGATGGAGAAAACTTACAAAAGGGTACGAGTACAATGGCAGGAGATAAGAAGAACCTGAGATGATAGGAGTGAAAAGGACAAAGGAATGGTTAATCAGGGCAAGACAAGTAGAAGTAAAGAGGTTCAAGTATACATTTCCATTCACTTTTTTTAAAGAATCGTATAATATATTTAGTTTTTTTTTCCACATTTAGCCACCAAAACTCCCCTTTGTTCAGACATTCACTTGTCTGTAAAATAGTCACTCTTTCCAGCTGGCATTTATGGGCATTGATTCACATGCTGATGCAATCCTGTCTGGTACTGTTATTTTTTACTTGGTGCTGGAGCTTCTTTAACTTGGCTTCCTTACTATAAATGATATGTTCCTATTTCCTCTTGAATTTACCTTACCTATCCATAATATATTATACATTATACATTGCAGCGGTTAGCGTTGTCGCCGCACAGCAAGAGGTTTTCCCATTCAATTCTCAGCTAGAGCGCCTTCTTTGTGGAGTCTGCATGTCCTCCCTACAGCTGTGTGATGTTAAAGACATGCAGGTAGGTGCGTGCATGAATGGGTGGGCCTTCTCTGAAAGGAGGGTGTCGGGCTGGCAACTCGGCACCGTAAAAATCCACTGCCAATCATTAGCAGACCAGAGTTCTGCTGTGGTGACCCCTAACTGGGAAAAGCTGAAAGACATTACTTTACTTTTGCACAGTCCATGTATTAAAATTGGGCTCAAACTAATTTTTTTTATTATTCCTGTACTGAAGACGTACTCCACATGTTTAAATCTGTTGCTGGCATAGTGACTTTTCTATCAGCATTGGTCATAATGTGAGGGCATTCTGGCAAATAAGTTGAAATATATTTGCTGTCATGTGATCTAGATAAGATATTTGGTAGAACAACTCATGTTGCCCAAAATGTTTGGCGTCTGAGGTTTTCAGAGAGAAAGGAGGCTATCATAATCAGAGTTAGGTTTTAAATGAGGGATATCCAAGGAAGACAGTGTGCAGACAGTGGAGATTTAAAGGATAGCTATTTTAGCTAATAGGATAAATTATCTTTATGGCATTTGCTGAAAAGCTGGGCCCTTAGACTTCATGGCATGCCTGGCCTGCTAAGCTTTGGGGAATGATAGTGCGAAGTGTTACTAATTTTTTGTGAACTTTCTTAATTGTTTTTGCTATACGTAGGACAAATCTTAAGTTGCTATCTATTATTACTCCGAGTAGTTTTGTTTGTGAATCAGCATTAATTTTAGTATTATTCCTAGCTGTGATGTTGAAGGTGCTGGAGTGGGATCTTGTGGGTTGGAAGATCATGAGTTGGTAGTCCTATAGATAGCTTCAGAACCAATGAAGTGCAGAGGGGCTGAGGTTCGGTTTGGAGAGTGTGTTTAATAATTTGGGATGGGAGCCCATATCAAAGGCCTTGGACAAGTCTAGAAAGACTGCAGAGACTATTTTACCATTGTTTCTAAGTTGGTTGATGGTATTGGTGAAACTGACATGGTTATCTTCTTATGGTTAAGGTTCTATTGGTTATGGAAGCTGACATGATTATCTTCTGCTCCAACCACACAAACCACTCAGTTCAACATGATCTGCGGAATGATTTCCTCTCCCTCTGATTCACTAGCAAAAACCTTTATGTAACTTCTTAAAAACTAAAACTATGCTCTTCTGAACCTCCAACAAAAGGCAAAAGAACCCCAACTCACCTCTTATTCTTGAGGAGCACCTTAATACCATTGAGCAGGGTAACACCTTCATATACCTAGGAGTCTGGCTTGATCCCTCACTAAAATTCCACCATCATCTTGAAAACACCTGGAACAAGATGTACCCCCTACACTTATTGGCCAGCAAAATCACCTCTTTCTGCTCCCATCCAACAAGAAATGCTATTGGCAAAGGGATTCTTCTACCCAGCTTGAGTACTGCCTACCTCTTGTAGCATCTGCCTCCAGAAAAAAACACTCTGCCAGCAACCAAACAATCTCCAGCTCTATCTACCTCTTCAAATTAGCCAAAGTTAACTGGCTGCCAGTTCAGCAACAAGCCAATCTACTCCTTGGCTCCCAAATTTTCCAGTTCCTGAAAGACACATCCTGCCCTTTTCTTTCCTCTAGCTTACTTAGACAGCCTCAGCCATATAACCTTAGATCTCATAGCCAGTCAGGGTCTCTCTTGCAAATGCCTAAAACCAGACTGCAGTGCTCTCACCACTGCCTTTCTACCCTTGAACCCAACCTCTGGATGTATCTTCCCTTAAATCTTAAAGACCTGTCTAAGTACTCCTCCTTTAAGGCACTACTTAAAAAACATTTCTCAGCACAAGATGCTTGTAAATGATCTGCTTCTGGTTACATAACCAAGTCTCCCTAATCTCCGATACATACTGCCTGTCATTTTCACTATAGCATCTCTTCTCTAACTTCTTACATGTCACTTTTCTAACTGATGTAAATATTGTACATAGTGGTTTCAGCTGACCACCTTCTTAAGTGGGTCTATATTAGATGAACAAAAGTTCATCTTAGCGAATGCTCACATGAGCGAATATTGCAGAACTCGAAACCACAATTGTGAGATTGCGGTACAGTGAGGATGAGAATATTTGCCCCTTCCTCACTGTAGTGCAATCTCGGAGTTGGAATATATATTTAACAGGGGGTGTGGGGGGGCGCAGCCCCCTCACAATTGCAGTTTCGAGCACCTGGATATTCGTTCATGTGAGCGTTCGCTAAGATGAACTTTCGTTCATCTAATATAGACCCTCTTAAATCATTGTTAACTATACCATTGTTTTAGTGTGCTCTTGTATTGCATAGGTTACTTTTATTTTTTACATTTGATATGTGTTCACATTCTGGGTTGTGATTGAAACTGGTCCAATGGGAACAGTACTCTAACACAGTTAACAAATTGTATAAATAAATAAATAAGTTGCCTCAAAGAGCAGGCAAAAAATGGCCATCATAAAAAGACTTAACATATTAAGTGTAAGAAATACTATGCTGCCGATTTTTTAATAGCCAAGATGGAGGATAGTCTGTGTAATACAAGTGCCTTGTGTTTAGCAGCAGATTTTGCAACATCATAATGCATTTAATGTCTTGGCAATGCATTGTGTCACTGCTGATACAGAGATATCCTGCAGTTAAAAAATGATTGGACGGTTAGGTGTGATGCGATCTTTTGGCATTGTTATACAAGAACAGTTCTCAGATTTCTTCCTATCCAGCTCCATGCTGTTTTCAGTAACACCTCTAGTGTTACTGAACCTGTTCATTTTATAGTCTGGTTCTGCAGCATACAGATGGGTTGGCAACTGGCTTACTGACAGAACCCACACTGTAAAAGTAGCCGACTCCAAATCCACCTCCAGACAAGTGACAAGTGGAGTACCTCAGGGTTCAGTCCTGGGACCGCTCTTGTCTGGCATCTACTTCTCTGAAGTACAGGCCAACATTGAGGGACTCTTGCTAACAAAGTTCACAGATGACTGCAAACTGGGAGCCATTATTGAATCCTCAAATGATGTGGATATTCTACAAAAGGGCCTTACAGAAACAGATGCTTGGTGCCAGAGCCATGGGCTCATGCTCAATGCCAAGAAATGTATAGTTATCCCCTTTGGGGAAAAAACATGCACCCATGAATTACCACATAGATGGCAGTACACTAAACACTGAAAGTGTGATAAGAGACTTAGGAACACAGGTGGACAGTGGTCTCACCTTCGATAACCACATCACCACAATAGTCAGGAAATCCTTCTATGTGGCACACCTCATCACTAAGGGCTTTTCATCCAGAAGAAAGGAGGTCATTGTCCCACTGTACTCATCCCTCATTAGGCTCATCATAGAGTACAATGCCCCATTTGGTATGTACCTCACAAAGCATCTGCAATAACTGGAAAAGCTGCAAAAACACCTCACTAAAAGAATTACAGGCCTAAAGCAGATAACCTATGGTGACCGACTAAAAAAACTCCAGCTATACTCTGTTGCATATCGTCTACTCAGAGGTGATCTCTACTTAACATACAAGGCCATATCAAACCCAGAGCTGTTGGACATGCTACATTTAAAGAAATCCCAATCCGTCAGAGCCACATGCTACAAGGACCTAAACCTTGTCATCACAATAAACAAAACATGCTGGAGGGATAGGTTCCTGACCCAGAGACTCCCCTTACTCTGGAATAGACTGCCCACACATATCAAGCAGAGCACCTCCTTGGCCCTCTTCAAAAGGAATTCTCACTGGATGGGAGATAGGAAATTTACTGCAGGGATCATGTCAGTCACCCTGCTAGACAGAGGTTCAGGGAAGTAAATATTGTGGGAAGAAATAGCAAGAGAATTGTTATGGCTAGGCTTGTTTAAGCCTTAGGGCCAATAGCCTAGTAACAACCTATGAACCTATGAACGTGGTTTATATTGTTAAAATGATAATGAAGAACAGAGTCTTACAGTGGTAGTGTGGCTCGACAGCAGCCACTGTAACATTCTGACAGTTAACGTGGCTTTATGCAGAGGGGAACCATGATTAAACAAACAGTAAATAGGAAGCTAGGCTTGTATAAGCCTTAGGGCCAATAGCCTAGTAACAACCTATGAACCTATGAACGTGGTTTATATTGTTAAAATGATAATGAAGAACACAGAGTCTTACAGTGGTAGTGTGGCTCGGCAGCTGCCACTGTAACATAAGCCTTAGGGCCAATAGCCTAGTAACAACCTATGAACCTATGAACATGGTTTATATTGTTAAAATGATAATGAAGAACAGAGTCTTACAGTGGTAGTGTGGCTCGACAGCAGCCACTGTAACATTCTGACAGTTAACGTGGCTTTATGCAGAGGGGAACCATGATTAAACAAACAGTAAATAGGAAGCTAGGCTTGTATAAGCCTTAGGGCCAATAGCCTAGTAACAACCTATGAACCTATGAATATGGTTTATATTGTTAAAATGATAATGAAGAACACAGAGTCTTACAGTGGTAGTGTGGCTCGACAGCAGCCACTGTAACATTCTGACAGTTAACGTGGCTTTATGCAGAGGGGAACCATGATTAAACAAACAGTAAATAGGAAGCCTTAACAATACTTTGTAGATCCATACAAAGTGACTTAAAAATGGGCTGCCAGTATTAAAGTCTGTAGCACACATCTGGAGTTCAGAAACGTTACAGCTCCTATCCTTGCCATCTGCTTGCTTAACAGTCCCACTCTGTTCTAAAGCTGCAGTTACTGTGATTAGTATTGATTGCAAACATCAATTTAAACTTATTGCTGAAGTCAACTAAGTACAGAACCAGAAAGATTAACTACTACAATCACATGCCTTTTATCCACTGCAATATCTCCTTGACTAGATTCACTTAAAGGCCTTCAGAAAACAACATTTGTAAGCTGTGCCATTACTGTGGTAAACAATGTGGTTCTCAGTGAGGTGAGAGTGCTTAATGTGGGAATATGGTATCACACACAATTTACTGACTTTTACCAAGGTCATACTTAAAACAAGAATCCCTCACTGATGGAACTGTGCCATCTTTAAGTGTTAAACATAACAAGCGCATGGGCTGAACTTAAATGAGAGTCGAGTGCAGTGAAATACTTTTATCTGATTTATAACAATACTGAAGTTTAAACGTAAACATTCTTTGGTGATAAAATGCCTAAACATGTTTCACTTTTAATATAACATTTTGCTTTTTCACTTCAGGAGAAAGACACACACTGGTTCTCAGGAGTCACTTTTCAGTTACTGAACAACTTAACACAGTATCAACTTGTGTAAACTGCTGTAAGGAAATAGAAAGGTAATAACTTCATGAGTTGGGTAAAGTCTTCAAGCCTTATGGCTTTTAAAGAATGCTATCTCAGTAATTGTTGGATCAAATACCAAGGCTCCAGCCGAATCATCCAAACACTTCATAAATTTTACTAGAATATTCAGACCTCTGAGATATTCAGATAGTTTATTCCATAACTATGCTGTGCTATGTGTTAAATAACAAGTTCTATTCTTTTTTTTTTTTACATAGCTCTAAACAGAACTTTCAAAGACATACAAATATCATAATTTAATTATTATATACTTCCAAACCCAACACTGAAGAAAAGAGTTACTAAACATGTTACAGACAAATATAAGTCGACCCCTGATATAATTATAATGGTAGGTATAAAGACCCACTGAAACACATTTATCTTTGCAGTTTATGTTGCATTGATTCTATACAATTCAGCAGTAAATTATTAAGAATACAGAACCCTATACTGTATTCCAAAATTAATTTGATATATACCTTAAATAAAGTTGCTAAGATTGTAACCTATTTCATTGTAAAGTTTTTGAAAATTAAACCCTTGTGTCTCAATACCTTATTATAGATGGGGCTTACATGATTTTCAAAACAAAAAGAGGAATCAGTCAATATATCAAGATTTATTTATTTTTATTTATTTTTACATTTGTTGGCTGGGCTAGTCTAGCTGGATACATGTCCATTTTCAGTAGAGGCCCAGGGAGATAAGCTCCAAGCATTAGTAAATTACAAAAAAATAGAATAATTAAAAATGACTAAATTCAAATACAAAGAGATTTCAAATGTTTTGAGAGAAAAAAAATGGTTTCTATGAATAACAGCTCGCAGCCTATGCTAGGTTTAAAATACAATATAAAAGTAACAATTGTGTCTATGAATAATATCTCACAGTCTATGCAAAGGTTAGAAATACAATTGAGTACAAGAACACTCAGAATTCTAAAGTAATGATTTATAGGTCAGAGAAAGAGAAAGAGAGAAAAGCAGAAGAAAGAAAAACACAAGGGCTAGAATAAAGTTAGATCCTTATATTTACTAGCTTCCAATAATTCAAATGTAGACAGTGTAATAGATCTCCTTACTTTTTTTTTGCCATAATATGTGGCATCTCCCTTTCTCTTATTAAATGAGAGACAAACTTTACTAGACCACTTACTTAAGCATAGTAAATACTTAATATTGGTGAAACACCTTTGTTATTAGCAAAAAAAAAATGTTGATGTACTTAACCGCCAATTATGAGCACCATGTAGAACAGAGGCAAAAGCTATTTTAAACAACAAAGGTGTAAGAATAGATCCCTGAGGAACACCTGATTTCACCAGTGCTGTATCTGATTTTTTTTTCTTTGAATCACTACTCTTTTGTTTCTTTCTCTGAACCAATGAGCAATCCATCTACATAAATACTGATTAACCTTATAATGTTCCAAAGCCAAGTCTAAAGTATGGAATGATAGTAAATCAAAAGCTTTAGTTATATCCCTATAGATTATACCTGTGCTAATTCCCATCTCCATAGCCTTAGAGATGTAATACATAAAAGCTTGACAAATTAGTGAGTATATAATGGACTTTCAAAACAAAAAGTTGAAAAAAAAACAGCAGCGCAAGATTATTTTCTTTAGGTATGATTTCACTAATATCTTTCTCTCTCTCTCAAAGCAATTTCAAAATATTGGTGTTAGACTCAGTGGATGATAATTTTGTACTAAAATCTTATTGCCAGATTTAAAAATTGAAGCGACTAATGATTCCTTCAAATAACATGGTTTATATCTGTTATAGATCATAGAATTAAAAGTTCTAGTTAATTTAGTCGATAAATAATCTTTTATATTAATCAACAAAATTCCAGGAATAGAATCTGATCCACTCGATGTATCAGATTTAATTTTATTTAAGGCTCTTAATTATAATTCTTCAGTAACATTATGAGATTTTGTCTTAATCGTTTTTTCATGAATTTACAATAACAATCACTTGTATCACTGCCAAAACCAGTAAAACAGTCATTAAATGTATTAGCTATTATTTCCTGATCACTTCCATCTACAAAATTAGAATTACAATGACCTGTTTAATTCCTGAAGGAATTAATGTAATTATAACTTTTTTTTGCTCTTTATGTGAGTATTTGCCAACAAATTTTCATATTTTGTTTTTTAATTTCTTATACTTAACGATAGTTCCTTACTTTTCAGCCTTTACTTCTTTTTATTAAACCTATCTGGAAATTTAAAGTAAACACAAGAAGTCCTCTTTTTCCTATTATATAATCATTCTGAAGAAGTTCTTAATGCCAATAAAGAATGAAAGCGCTCAACACCTGATCGGCTCATTTTGTTCTACCAGAGTGGGTGAAGTTTTTATTTTAATTTAGTTATTTTTCTTCTACTTTTTGTGCAGTTTTCAGTATACTATTATATAATCTGTTCAGATTAAAATTCTACTATACTGGGAATTTATTTTCGGAATTTACTATTATATAGAAAGTTTTCCCAGCTACACTGTTGTACAATCGTGATTCTATATTATCATAAGCCCCACTGACTCTCTTACCCATCTCTACCCACTCTAAAGATAGCAAACTATTCTTAAACTAATAATAATCAATGAAACCATAATTATAATATTTGGTCAATACTCTTGGTTTATCCTTAGCACCTATTTCAAATGAGAAAGACAAATAATCAGATAATCCTGAATGAGGAGAAATCAGAATATTTTCAATTAAAGTTGGATTCTCTGTACCTAACAAATCTAGGACATTATTACCCTGAGTCAGTTTTAAAATCAATTGTGTAATATTAAATCTTAATAAATTTTCCTTCACATTTATTTCCTTTTTCATTTACTTACCAATCAAGGTAAGATAAAGTCATCTGTAAGTGCCATGTTTCCATAGTTTAAATTCATATTTAACGTAGAGAAGATAATCATAGTGATTGTCTAAATCCATTGTCAGTATACAATAACAAAGCATCAATGTTATAGGATCATTCAACAATATTCCATAAGCTTGGGCTGCTACATACTCCAACTCAGAAATAGTCTTTACAATTTTACAAGAAATTGAATTTCTAACCCATAAAGTTATGCTTTAACATCTCTTGCTTGTTTGTAAGCATTCAAGTTTGTTATATCCTGGTAGCTGTAAGTCAGATGAATTCCATGTCTCAGTAACAGCAATAAACTCATGCATTCATACAATCTCATGCCCCTCAGAATGCGCAATACATTTTAACTCACAAGCTTTTGACATTGCAATAGAAACATTTTAAAGATCTATTAATTTTCTTGTTTCTGTTTCAGAAATGAATCTGTTCATGTCAAGCCCTTAAAAAAATCACCATAGTTTCTAAATGAACCTGACAGAACCTTAGATCCATAACAATTCAGATGAGTTCTACCCTTTGAAATTTTTTTAAATCATAGGTATAGTTTTTCCAATTTTTTGTTAATTTAATATTGTACACAAAACACCATTGTCTAAGCCAATTATTAAATAATTTTGCCTTCAACCATTCATAATCTGACCAAGGCAAGGTAGGAATGATTTTATATAATGCAAACTCTAGATATAAACTTTAAAAATATTTGATTATATTTATTAGTGCAAACCTTAGATTATTATTACCACCCAGTAAAATAAATTTATTATAGGTTAGTTTAACCCTAGTTAATATTGGTAATAAATCTAAATAATTAATTAACTTCTACCCTGCTAAAGAGAAAACAGTAATATACTCTTTTTTTCAATGATATTATTTGACTAGCAATGCATTTTACATGCGAGTCCCCAGTTATCAGTAGTTCAGAATAAAATTCTTTTCCACTATCTATTGCAGAACTAAAACCAGACTTGTCACTCCATTTATTAATATCTTTTTCTTCACTAACTTACCCTCATAAAGCTGTTCTTACCCATGAGATATCTTGCCATCCTTTATTCTGACCACTAATACAATTGCTAATATCATCAGAGCAAGGGATATATGAAATATATTTAAAGAAGATTTTCTTCCAAACTTACTGTGTTCAAAACAACATCCTCTTTACTAGAATGAATCAAAAACTGATGTTTACTTACATTAGCTGAACTATGTTCAGCTTGAGACTTGTTTAATATCTTCTTGGAATTAGAAAATACAGACCTGTCTAATGGTGTAAGCCTCTTACTCTTTGAGTTGTACACATCAACCAACAAATCAGCCCTCAGATATTCTCTGTGATCTAAGTTTCTTTTCTTATACTTAATATTGATTCCACCAATGTCAGCTTTTCTAACAAAGGACTCAGAAAACGTTTCCTTAATAACTGAGATTGTGCTATCATAAATTCTGCCACACAGTTATTTTTTATATTTTTAAATATTAGAATGATCAGATTTGTTAGTACAAGAGCTCTCTACTCCTTTTATTACAACATGTTCTAAAGGGTCTATATTAGTAACTCGAACGCTTACCTTATCAGATCCCTAAACATCGACCCGTCCTTTTCGAACCTCAAAAACATCAAACATCCAGAAGAGAGAAACCGGAAATGTCGAATTGTCATGGCTGGCCTTCTGCAGCATAGCTCTGTAAGGTAATTGTGCGATAGTTACAGACCTTAGGGTTAGGGTGTGGGTTAAGGTAAGTGCATAGATGGTAATGTATGTTAGATTTAGTGTAAGGTTTTGTTAAGTGTATGTGTGTGGATTATTTAGTTTGTTTGGGTTTAGCTTTTTAAGGTAAGTGTGCGATAGTTACGGACCTTAGGGTTAGGGTGCAGGTTAAGTTAAGTGCATACTTGGTGGTATATGTAAGATTTAGTGTAGGGTTAGAAGTAGGGTCTAGTTTAGGGTTAGAAGTAGGGTTTTGGTTAGTGTATGCATGTGGTTTATTTAGTTTGTGTAGGTAGTATGTAGCGGGTGGTGAGGTGGGACAAGCATAATAGTTCGATGTTTTGAATTTCACGGTTTAGGGCATTCGGTGTTTATGCAGTTCGATGAGGACGGGTCGACATTTAGGGATTCGATAAGGTAAGCGTTCGTGTTTTTAATATAGACCCTGTTCTAAATCACCTGCACATATGACTTTAAAATCGACCAAATCTTCTTTCCTGGATTGTTCACACTGTTTCTTATTAGCAGATAAAACTATATAATTTGAAATAAGATTTGATGAACTAAACAAAATCTCTTCAACTATATTTGTCAATGTGGAAGATTTACTAACATTCTTTTTTTTCACTCCATTAGCATTCCCAGTTTTCTTTTTCCTCTTAACTGGAGTTCTAACTCACTTAAAAAGCAATTTTTGCACAGTTTGCATTCAGTCTTGATCCTTATTTAACTTCCAACTGATCAGCCTTACCTCCCTTGTTTCCAGCCTTACTTTCACATTATTATTACTTTTTATTTCTAAATGCTCTGACTAGCAATTTTTAACCAGTTCAGAAACTGACATTGATTGTACTCCATTACTGCATGTATGTTCCGTTTGAGAATCAATTTACTATTTAAAATGAAACTTGAAGTCTTCAAATGCTTACAATTAATACACTTTTGTTCTAAATCAGAATTTATTAGCAATATGCCACAAGTTATACATTTACCCAAATATTTCTGATTAACCAAATCTTCCAGAACATATGTATTAAAAAAATCTATAATACTCTGATGCAGACTCTTATATTTTAATCTGAAAATAACTAAATTGTTATTAACCTATAACTACTTAAATGTCACAATACCTAAGCACCACCAAACAGCAGAATATAGCATCCGCTCAAGAGTGGAACTTTTATAGTTTCACACACACACACACACACACACACACACACACACACACACACACACACACAGACATGCGGGCGCGCGCACATGCACACACATGCGCACGCACGCGCACACACACACACACACACACACACACACACACACACACACACACACACACACAGCTCCAGATAGGAAGACATGCCCTCCTATTAAACAGCACACCGTTTCTTTGCTGTAGAACTAAATAAAATAACAAAAATCAAAGTTTCTTCACCTGTGTCCTTTTAGAATTCACAGCACACCAAACACCAGTAAACAGCAGAATATAGCATCCACGCAAGAGCAGAACAGTTATAGATGAGTACACAGCCCTAGGTAGGAAGACATGCCCCTATAAACAGCACGTACTTTTAGTGCTGTAGAATAAAATAAAATAAGATAAAAATAAAATAAAGTAATCTTTTGCTTTCGGCAAACTGAAACAATAGATGTATTACTGTTAAATGTAATCAGCTAATACCACTTAACTGCTGTTGAAAGTACTTAACGGTTTAACTGAAGACACGGGTTCATGCTGTTCAAATGTTAATGCTTATGGAGACATTGTTGTCATTATTCTGCACACAAAGTTACATCATCTCAACTGTTCCCTGTTATCACTGTTTTAGCTGCTGGTTGTATTGTGTCTTTGGCTTTATTTATTTATTTTTTATTTTACACTGTAGACTTTTATACTTTACAATGTATATGACTGATAAGATGCATGGTGAGCCTTCAAAGCTACCCGTTATTAAATGTAGGGATTTGTCTGGTAATAGGGAGATTCATAGTCTATATTTAATGATGAGAGGATCATTAATCAGATGGGGAACAGATGACAAGGTATGCTGTTTACATTGTTGTAAAATTTTATGGCTGGAACAAGACTGAGGGCAACTACAGACTCAGCTTTTAAAAGGCAGTTTACTTTTAATTAAATATATTTAGTGATGTATAGCTTTCCTTGCTGCAGCACAGTTCCAATTGTGGCAACAACCTGAGCTGATTTAATATTCAAGAAGGTTGGACCTATCTTTTTAAATTATCTAATGTATGAAAAAATACATGTACTTACTTCCTTACCACTCTTCAAAAATAGACTTTATCTCATATCATACTGGCTATGCCCCTGTACCAAACCAGACTAGCCATCTATCTCTTTACTCTTGACCTTGCCTATCTTGTGCTTACTATCCACTGTTACATCTTCCTTCTTACTATACTTCTCTTATGTCTCCCTATCCTGTGCTTACTATCCACTGTTACATCTTCCTTCTTACTATACTTCTCTCATGTCTCCCTATCTTGTGCTTACTACCACTGTTACATCTTCCTTCTTACTATACTTCTCTCATGTCTCCCTATCCTGTGCTTACTATCCACTGTTACATCTTCCTTCTTACTATACTTCTCTCATGTCTCCCTATCTTGTGCTTACTATCCACTGTTACATCTTCCTTCTTACTATACTTCTCTCATGTCTCCCTATCTTGTGCTTACTACCACTGTTACATCTTCCTTCTTACTATACTTCTCTCATGTCTCCCTATCCTGTGCTTACTATCCACTGTTACATCTTCCTTCTTACTATACTTCTCTCATGTCTCCCTATCTTGTGCTTACTACCACTGTTACATCTTCCTTCTTACTATACTTCTCTCATGTCTCCCTATCCTGTGCTTACTATCCACTGTTACATCTTCCTTCTTACTATACTTCTCTCATGTCTCCCTATCCTGTGCTTACTATCCACTGTTACATCTTCCTTCTTACTATACTTCTCTCATGTCTCCCTATCTTGTGCTTACTATCCACTGTTACATCTTCCTTCTTACTATACTTCTCTCATGTCTCCCTATCTTGTGCTTACTACCACTGTTACATCTTCCTTCTTACTATACTTCTCTCATGTCTCCCTATCCTGTGCTTACTATCCACTGTTACATCTTCCTTCTTACTATACTTCTCTCATGTCTCCCTATCTTGTGCTTACTATCCACTGTTACATCTTCCTTCTTACTATACTTCTCTCATGTCTCCCTATCCTGTGCTTACTATCCACTGTTACATCTTCCTTCTTACTATACTTCTCTCATGTCTCCCTATCTTGTGCTTACTATCCACTGTTACATCTTCCTTCTTACTATACTTCTCTCATGTCTCCCTATCCTGTGCTTACTATCCACTGTTACATCTTCCTTCTTACTATACATCTCTCATGTCTCCCTATCTTGTGCTTACTATCCACTGTTACATCTTCCTTCTTACTATACTTCTCTCATGTCTCCCTATCTTGTGCTTACTATCCACTGTTACATCTTCCTTCTTACTATACTTCTCTCATGTCTCCCTATCCTGTGCTTACTATCCACTGTTACATCTTCCTTCTTACTATACTTCTCTCATGTCTCCCTATCTTGTGCTTACTATCCACTGTTACATCTTCCTTCTTACTATACTTCTCTCATGTCTCCCTATCCTGTGCTTACTATCCACTGTTACATCTTCCTTCTTACTATACTTCTCTCATGTCTCCCTATCCTGTGCTTACTATCCACTGTTACATCTTCCTTCTTACTATACTTCTCTCATGTCTCCCTATCTTGTGCTTACTATCCACTGTTACATCTTCCTTCTTACTATACTTCTCTCATGTCTCCCTATCCTGTGCTTACTATCCACTGTTACATCTTCCTTCTTACTATACTTCTCTCATGTCTCCCTATCTTGTGCTTACTACCACTGTTACATCTTCCTTCTTACTATACTTCTCTCATGTCTCCCTATCTTGTGCTTACTATCCACTGTTACATCTTCCTTCTTACTATACTTCTCTCATGTCTCCCTATCCTGTGCTTACTATCCACTGTTACATCTTCCTTCTTACTATACTTCTCTCATGTCTCCCTATCTTGTGCTTACTATCCACTGTTACATCTTCCTTCTTACTATACTTCTCTCATGTCTCCCTATCCTGTGCTTACTATCCACTGTTACATCTTCCTTCTTACTATACTTCTCTCATGTCTCCCTATCCTGTGCTTACTATCCACTGTTACATCTTCCTTCTTACTATACTTCTCTCATGTCTCCCTATCCTGTGCTTACTATCCACTGTTACATCTTCCTTCTTACTATACTTCTCTCATGTCTCCCTATCCTGTGCTTACTATCCACTGTTACATCTTCCTTCTTACTATACTTCTCTCATGTCTCCCTATCTTGTGCTTACTATCCACTGTTACATCTTCCTTCTTACTATACTTCTCTCATGTCTCCCTATCTTGTGCTTACTATCCACTGTTACATCTTCCTTCTTACTATACTTCTCTCATGTCTCCCTATTTGGCATCATTTCACTTCTCCTTATATACCTTTTTTCTAATAAATGCTTGTAAAATCACTTCACAACTAACTTCCTTTCTCCACTATTGTCTTTACCTGTAATTAGTCCCTGTACCTTCTTTTTGCACTGTTTATGACTCTTGTCCTCTTTACAAATCCTGTGCTAACCTCTAGGACTTACTGCACATATTACCATTGCTTGGTTATTTTTATTATATATTTTACTATTTTTGCTATTTTTTTTTCTCTTACAATTTGTTTTTGCTTTTTGTAGTTTGTAATTTATTTGTATTTGTATTTGTATTTTATTCATGCCTTGGAGCTTATCTCCCCGGGCCTCTACTGAAAATGGACATATATCCAGTTAGACTAGCCCGGTCAACAAATGTAAAATAAATAAATTTAATTTGGCACCACTACCTACTTCAGCAGTGTTTGAAAAATATGTATTGAAGAATTCAGGAAAGCATTAGTTAAATCAAATTAAAAAAATTCATAATTTGAACTGCAGACTAAAACTAAATGCCAGGAAGTGTATAATAATATATTTTGGCAAGTATGACTTCCCTTTTAACTATCACATGTGCAACACACCCCTAAAATTTGATCCTGTAGTTAGGAATCTGGGAACCTACATTGACAATGAACTGTCCTTTGGTCACCATGTATCCACTGTAGTAAGGAAGTCCTGTTTCATTGCATTGGTTATATTTAAAGGTGCTGCATCCAGATCCAGGGATGTACTCATTACACTGTACACTGTACTCTGTAGTCCAGTCAGTGAGCATAATTCCTCTCTTGGCACTTGTCACAAATGGAAAGACCGTAATGCTTTCTTATTAAAAAAAAAGGCATAAATTGCAAAAATAATGCAGACCATCTCAAAGCGATGTCACTCTTGCCAGTACCATACAGTTTACGTCAGACCTATTACACATTTGCAAATTCAATAGAATCATAAACACCAGCTCGAGGAATCTCAGTCTCCTTTGCAAAATAAATAGACCATGCTAGACAGATACATTTTTATCACAGAGACTACCACATTCATGGAATCATTTTCTACTCCACATAAAACAAAATACTTTTACAATTTGCACAAGAGGAAGGGTAAAGGCAATTTCACCCCTTGATTTAGAACCCTCTCCCTTATGGATGGGTAAACATATAAACAGCCCAGCATAATCTTGATTGGCCCATCTTGGGTTATTCACATTCAAAATATAAGAGCTAAAACCTAGCATGAGAATGTAAGGCACTGTTTCTTAACATCCTCATAGATCAGTGGCCTAGTAAGTACCTATGAACCTATGAAAACCAATGGGCATGCGACCCTTGTATGCTTAGTAGAAACAGCATGAAAGGTGAGAAAGGGTCAGGGATCATGGTTATGAATATTATTAATTAATACATTAATTAATTAATGCCACATAAATGCACAATACCCTCCTTAAGGTCCATCCTTGCATCCTCAGGCTCTAAAATGAAATCCATTATTATTTATTTAAATTAAATATGGCATGAAAAGGTTTATCTACATATCAGCTGGCAGATTTTAAATAATTTGAGAAAATTAAAGTATCATATATATCATTCTTTTGGAATTATTGATTTGGATTTTTTTATATATCCCATGTAATAAGGGATTAGAAATATTGAAAGGCTTTTAAGTAGCAATTCTATTTTTAACAAAAGAAAAGTAGAATTTGTGATTTAAATTGATACAGTTTTTAAAAGTCATTTTTTCAGTTTCAGAATGAGTTTCAGTGGGGCAAAGATTGGAAGAATAGATTTGCATATAATCGTTATTTTATAAAAGTAGTTTTATTTAAACAGTTTATAGATAAGATTTTAGTTGACTGTCCTGGAACTGAAACAATTCAGTGTTTTTATTACATACGTAAATTTAACAATTGACTTTTTGAGATTAACTTCACAATGGGCTAAAATCAAAACTTAGTTTTTAGATATTATTTTTGAAGTTGAAAGTTTTTATTCTCAGTTAGAGTCTACAATTGATAGAAAAACATTGTTTATGTGTATGTAGCTCCATGAATCCAGTGGACATGCCATGGAGTCTATATTATCATGTTGAAAGACGTGTTTGAACATGTCTTAATTGACACGGAAATATCAACCCTTTAAAATCCCAAATGGCCGCTTCAACGAATTTTTTCCCAGGGGAAAAAATTGCTCAGCCGTCATCAGGGATTTGCCCTTTACTCCACTGTAGTGCGATCTCAGAGCTTGTATATTTACTTAGGGGGGGAGTGGGGACCCCACATTGGGGGGGTATAAAAGTTTGTTTTTTCTGTTAATGGCCGAGTGATTTTTTTTCCCCCTGGGAAAAAAATTAGCTGAAGCTGGCATTTGGAGTTTTAACAGGTCGATATTTCCACGTCGATTAAGACGTGATCAGCGAACATGTTTTTTGACATGGTAATATAGACCCCCATTCCATGTATGTTAAGAATGGTATAGTGAAGAGACAAGCCATTAGAATTTCCAGACTTACAAGCTCAAATTTTTATTTCTGTGGTTTATCCTTTCTTGAAAGGCTAAATGGATTAAATGAACAGATGAGCTTAATCAGTAAATGATAGAAGTGGAAAACAGAAGCTGTGATATGTATTTTATATATAGCATATTATATGTAAACACCTGAGGGATATTTTTCTTTTCCTGTTATGAAAAAGCCCCAATGGGCAACACTACTGATACAAATAAGAAATAATGTTATTCTTTAATTAGCTCCATACTGTCTAGCTTAGATGCCCACAGAATAATACACATTATTAATAATAACTGGATAATTCACCCTGATTTAGCCACAGTTCTAGGGAATAGCTTTATTTTCGTAAATAAAAAGTGACAGTCTACAAAACGATAAACATTTGCATGATGTGGTTGACAAAAATGTAAAGGTAGACCTAATGGGACATATGCCTGTAGTTCTTTTTTAAAGTCTGTAGATAAATTAATGTTGGTAAAAGGATTGTGTTGAGTACTATGGGCGATTTTTTATATAATCATGCTTTTATTTTAATCAACCACATTTTGAAGTTGCAATCCAAGCAATCCTCATGCATGGTACTGAAGTTATAATCAGTGCCAGCCAGTGCTCACTTTTTATACTCTAACAAACCTCTTTCCCTGTCCTCTATTCTCTATACAAGATTGCACAAAACTGGCAATTACACTGATCAAAATTACAATGAGCCATATCCAAATGTCAGCTGAACTTTTCAATGTTACTGTGACACTGTATAGAAGGACACCTTTATCTTGAACTTTACAATTTTACATCCATGAATCACAAAATACAGAGGAAAGCATATATTAACCCAAATTACAAAACATTAAGAGAACAGTGCTACTACAAGGAATAAGCTGAACTTTCCAGGGTTATTATGACACAGTATAGAAGGACACTTTCATCTTAAACATCCATGAACCACAAAAACACACAGGAAAAATATATACTAACCCTTGTTACAAAACTTTAAGAGAACAATTATTATAAGATATAATTTCCAGGCAACCTCAATTATCTATCTTTGCTCTGCCTTCTAAAAGTGCATCTATGCTTTATCTTTTTTGTTCTTACCCCTTCATATGAATGCACCCATTCAACTAGACTTCTGAGCATAATATCAAGGTACTTCTGTGGGGGTAACTATCTACTAGCTATTTGTTTATTCCCTGTAGATCCTGCTTACTCTTTCATTATTTTGGATGACTTCCCTGTTTTCTGGACTTTTACTCTTTCTTGTGGATCCTGTTAATTATTTCATTATTTGGACGACTTCCCTTTTTTCCGGAATTTTACTCTGCTTTATTTTTTTAGTCATTGCTATTTCACCACTAAAATCAATATTGCTAATACCTTCCTATTAGTCTGAGTCATAGAACTCTGGTCCTAGTATCTTACCAAAAAAAAAAGTTTTCCAAATCCTCTCCCATTAAATTTTTGATCCCCCCCATGTCTGTCTTAAATTGAAGCAGTCCCCTGTATCTCCAGAAAATATGTTTCCTGCACCCCACTTCCACTGAATTGCATCTTATGTTTACACCTGTGGAAAATTTTGATATCCTAAATGACATTTAAAATGTCTGCACAAACTCTTCCAAGCAAAAATTATGCATTTTCTAAATTATAAAACTTTACAAGAAAGTCAGTATATGTTTCCTCAACACATAGTAGAAATTTCCATAGCCTGTACATTCTCCCAGTCACTTCTAACTTTATCACTTACTTCTTCTGACTGTGATTGAAATACCTCTCATAAAACTGCAATGCAGCTGTAATGAACTGCATCAAATGATCTCAGGCTCTTCAACCAAATACCCATCCTAAACTAACAATTATAGGCAGCACAACCCATTACAGGTTTGTAATTCTTCCACTAATTGTAGGTAATCGTTCCTATCAGACTGTGGGATTGAAATTTCCCAGGATTTTGGAGTTTGATCCTTCATCATCTGAGCTGAGTAGCATAGGTTATTACCCATCCCCTCCGTGTCCATGCTAGAGATCCATACCTTCTGTACTCAGATTCCTGAGCCCATCATTTTAGGGAGCCGTCCCTCAATAGTCCCATCATTTCTCTCTTGAGATGTCCAACACCAGTTGATGTACTACCTCCTTCGCCTTACCCAAAACTTCCTCCAGCAAGTCTTAAATTTAAATATTGTATATAAATTTAAATAAATAAATACATTTCATGTCAAACCATCTATTCTGTTTTAATATTTCCTCCTTAATGGCATTGTCATACCTCCTCTGTCACCTCTGAAACAATAATTTACCACCCTTAAGTATCTGTTTATATCATGAGGTACTCCACCCCCTTCCTCCTTAGGTAATATCATTTTCTGCCAGGCTACTGTCAGGCACTCCCCTACCTGAAAGAAATCTGTTAACCAGCTAGTTAATATGATGATAATAACCTTATTTAGGAAAGACTATATGGATTGCCCCAAATATAATACAAGGGGCACTACATGCCACTGCAAACATCTGAATTCTGTGGTCCATTTCTAAATTAATCTGCCTCCAGCTTTTAACTTTCCCTTTATTTTCTGCATTGCTTCTTGGTAAAAGCTCACCCTGGAACATCCAAATATATCTGCTATCAATATTCCAAATATGTTTGTTTGCATTGCTGTAGGAGCTGTGGATACCTTGGCCTCATGGTCTGCTCAATAGTGATATTAATCACTTCTTCTGTAGACTTCCATATGTTGATCTTATAGTTTTAAATCTTCATGAATTTGATGAGCAAATCAAATACTAACCCCAGTTCTCTACTGGGGTCTGCCACAGAAAGCATTATATCATTGGCATAGACAGCGATTTTCAATTCTAACTCTACCATTCTGAGTCCACTTACCTTCAGTCCCCTAATTTTAGTGGCCAAGGCTTCCAAATACAAGGAAAATAACCTTGACAACAATAGGCAGCCCTGTTTAGTTAACCTTGATGACTTGAATTATTTTAGTAACATCACCCTGAACTTAATTTGAGTCCTGGATCTCTGATAGGTTTCTTTCAAAATGTTTATACTATTTTGTGAAAACCCTGTCAAAAGCGTTATCTGCCTTTAAGCTGAATAACATGGACAGGAACTGCATTGAGCATTGTGTAATGTCATTAATGTCCTAAGTATATAATCCAAGGTTCTCCTCCCTTTGTTGAATCAGCATTAATCATTACACAGAAGAGTGGGCTCCAGTCTCACTAATCTTCATTTCAATATCATCAGGATGACTTTGTAGTCATGCTCTAATACTGTCAGTGTGGGTAGTATGAGTTAGGGACATATAGATTTCAAAATCAGAACTATTACCCTTTCCTTCCATGAAGCTGGTATCGCACTGTTCTCTAAGATTCTATTACAGAGGTTTCCCAAACTTTTATCAACTTTCTCCCAACCTCAAATTTTTAATCTGTAACTCATCAGAGCCTTGGGATTTGATTGAAGGCTGTTTTGATATACCCCCCATCCCCTTGAGGAACAGCATCCAAAATCCTACCCTCTCCTTATTTGAAGAAGTTTCCCCAGCCCATTTCAACATCATTTTGTTCTACTCTGACTTTTAATCATGTGTTTGTGTTATCTATCCTTCTTGTATAACCAGGACATTGATGTTCCACAAAGGAAGAAAGATCTAAAATCTCCAAGCGTTCAAAGACAGCTCTAGAGACCTCTTCTTCACTTGTCTCTGCCATGCATAACTGGCTATAATATTCAACAAAGACCTAAGAAATACCCCATGTTGAACTCACTGTTTCACCCGCCCCCTCTCTCTGCATGTGAAATACCACACTCTCAGTGTCTGTCATACTCTGCCTGCTAATGTTTTTATTACTCTTGGGTATGTGATGAGTGAAGCTCCTTAGCTGCTACCTGCTGCATCTTTATCCTATTGTCTTCCACTGTCAGCATCTGTTCCTTTAATATGTGTTGGGTCATGCATTCCTCTTTTGTGTACGGCACCCTGCTTTCTTTGTAACTCTCTCTTCATCTGTAAAATAGTCTCCCCTCCTGCCTTTAGTATCCTTCCTATTTACATGCTCTTGAAACCTCAGTTTAAGCTTGGCTTTCATCTGCTTCTGTTCCTCTGGGGTCTACCCTCTCTGCTGATTAAGTGCCAAGTCCACCTGATCTTCCACTCATCTTTTATCATTTTCTTAATTTGACGTATACACTGAAAATGTCCAGTGCCTCTCCAACTACTCCATTTGGTCAAAATGTAAGACAAATATTAAGTCTGAAAACAACATAATAACTTTAATGTGATCAGAGACTAATCCTTCATAATGAAACCTTTACATATCTCCATTTATGTCTTTTTTTCAAACATCTTTATTACATTCACATATATACTTTAACAAAATGGGTACAGATGCATTAATAGAAAAGAAAACAAACCATTACAAACATTTTCCATTTCATGAATTAAACATAAGGTATTTTTGTAGAAACAAAAAAGCCTCTGGGGGTAAGGTACCTGCTAGAAGCCAAAAATCGAGAATGAGTAAAAAAGCTGCAGGTACTCCATGACAAACGAAGCCAACCAGTCACCTTAAAAATAATACTGCTTTAATAGATAAGTAAGCGCTTTCACATCTATACAAGATGCTTCATCAGACTTCAAAAAGCAGAACAAACAACTAGTTTAAATCCATTGTAGGTTATCCATTGAGCCAATGATACATCAAGTACAATAATTCAATCTGTCACCATAGAAACAATTAAACAAATTTAAATTGTTAAAACATCAAAACACTTGAATACTTTCAAAAAAACTCATACAAAACCACACATTACCAAAATGCTGCTTCAAAAACTCATGTGAAAACACATGTAAAACACATGGAAATATGCAGATACATTCTTGTGCATGTTTACCATATGAAACTAAATAAAATAAAAATAATGAAATATATATATATATATATATATATATATATATATATATATATATATATATATATAAGTGCATATAAAGATGTATAAATATATATAAATAATGTATGAAAAATAACATGTGATAAAAAATAATGTATATATATAAAAATAATATATTAAAAGATGAAATCTTCAATGTGGTAACGGGCGTTCAGCAAGGAAAGGTTTCAGACTGACCCTATCATTGAGACCATGTCCTGAGTCAGCTCGCAGTCTGATAATCCACTTCCCTTCTTCCCTCTCCGTGAATCCAGTAACATTCCCCAACCTCATGGTGGTGTGTATGAGCTCCAAAACCATGAACATAAAACTATGTGTAGTGCCATGAGTCAGGACGTGTCTCGCTAGGGCATTGTTCTCATTTTCCCTGTTGATGGCATACAGATGCTCTCTTATCCTCTCCCTAAGGGTCCTATTGGTTTTCCCCACATAAAAACTGTCACATTTCTTACAGGTGGCTAAATAAACTAAATTCCTGGTCTTACAATCAGCGTAGTGACTAAACCTGTATATTACATGAGAATCTGGATGTGTAAAGATATCACTGCTGTTAATGAATGAGCATTGGTTACAACTAAGGCAGGGGAAAGTACCCTTCCTGACCGATGAGGGTCTGTTGGTGGTATTCCTTTCATAACAAAGCATATTCCTGATAGATCTAGTGTTTTTATAACTGAAAGATAAAACAGAACCTACTAGATTCTTCAATCTATCATCCAATTGTAATATCCCCCAGTTCTTTCTAACAACATCGGTTATACTTTTATTTTTGTTAGTATAAGTAATAACCATTCTCTTGTTATTCTTCTTGGTGGGTCTCTCACACATAACTGATCCTACCATGCTCCTTCTAATGTATGGTTGTGCCATGCCTTCACGCTCTATATTCTGTAAAGTAGATAGATCTATGTCATGATAACCTCTAGCCGTAAAATCTTCACGTAGATGTGTTAGCGTGATTGCAAAATCAGAATCTTTACTAACTAAATGTGAACAACGTGTAGCTTGATTCTTAATAATATTTCTATGTATGTGTGGTGGATGCATACTATCTCGATGTAAATATGCATTTCGCCTACAAGGTTTCCTATATATATTTGTGTCTAGTCTACCATTATTCTTAGTGAGAGTAACATCCAGAAAATTTATATATTCAACTGAAAATTCACCTGTTAATTTCAAAAATGTGGTTGTGTTATTCATATAGCCAATGAACTCCTTCAGAGTTGACAAATCACCACTCCAAATAAAAAAGAGGTCATCTACGAACTGCTTATAGTATTTGATAAAACTAGAATAAAAATCATGTTGCAATATGTACATTGATTCCCAATATGCCAACACTAAATTGGCATAGGAATTCGCGCACGGTGTACCCATCGCGACTCCCATGGTTTGTAAATAATATTTGTTGTCAAATAGAAACGCATTGTTCTCAAGGACCACTTCCATTAGCATGGTGATTCTCATCACCTTGCTGGTGGCCATACCTTCATTCAACAGAAACAATCTCAAAAATTCAACACCTGTATCATTCGGTATACTCGTAAATAGAGATTGAAAATCTAAAGTTACCAAGATGTCAGTATCAGAAAACATATTTGTACCTAAACTACATTCCGCTAAGGACTCAAGGAAATGCTTGGTGTCCTTCAAAATGGATGGAGTGGAATTAACAAAGGGTCTCAACTGTTTCTCGATGTAGATGGATATACTCTCAGTTAACCACCCTTTCCCCGACACTATGGGTCGTAAAGGGGGGTTCACCAGAGTTTTATGTACTTTCGGGAGACCTCTTATCACTGGTACTAAAGGTTTCTCTATCAAACAATACTTATACAAATCATTGTCTATGACATTGCATAACAGCATATCATATAACTCAGCATGCACACCCCTAATCACCTTATTCAATTCAAATAAATGTGTAACTCTGTATGTATCAACATCTGATAACATATCTAGCATCTGATTTTTATAAGACAAACTGTCAAGTAACACTATCGCTCCCCCTTTGTCCGCTGGGCGGATCACTATAGACTCATTGCCTTGCAACGACTTCAACGCTGATGTTTCTTTAAAAGTTAAATTATGGAATTCAGACTTAAAATCTTGTTGTCTATATAAAGCAAAAAAGTCATTCATACAAGCTTTCTCAAAGGTGTCAATGATTGGGTGCAACTCAGGTGTAAATGTGGATGGTTTCCTATAACCAAAAGTTAAAGGTGTTCGAGCAATACTATCATTCTTAAAATGTAAATCTAATGCTAACCCTCTCGTGAAACTCTTAAGCTCCACAATTAAGTTACTGATGTCCATACCTTGCGAGGGTACAAACGATAAACCTTTTTTTAACACACTGTTTTCAGCTTCAGATAACATATGACAGGATAGGTTAATTACCAGTTCATTAGATCTGTCCTGTGTGGTTTCTTGTAACTCTCTGGTAACTCGTTCGATTGTTTGCGTTTCTTCCCTTGATACTGGGGATGCCAAGCCTTTTGTTTCAGTCCTTGAAACGATAAAGGGAAGGATAAGCTAGTGCCAGCTTCTATATCTGACAGATAAGCAGGGGGGCAAGCACCCCTGCACCCCCCACCACCCACTTAAATATTCTAACTCTGAGATCACACAAACAGACACACAAAGGAAACTCACACCCACACATTTTACAGTCCCTCACACACACACACACACACACACACACACACACACACACACACACACACACACACACACACACATCACAGTCACAACACACACTTACACACACTAAAGTCCCTAACCAACACACTTACACATACATAGTTATCTAACTTCCACCCATCCATTCACACACCGCACCAGCAGAAGTGCTAATTCAACATATTCGATCTTCGATTTTTTTTAACTCTTGCGCATTGCGTTTGATTATTTTGTGTTTTCGGTTATTACATTTCAAAAAACTGATATTTTGGGATTATATATATATATATATATATATATATATACATACACACACACACACACACACACACACACACACACACACACACACACACACACACACACACACACGCACACATATATATTCATATGTAAGTCTTGAGGGTAAGAGATGACCCCACACACACACACACACACACACACACACACACACACACACACAAAGGAAATGCTGGTTTCCTCCAATGTCTGCCGAAGTTGTTTCAGTGAACAAAATGTTTTCCACTTCCTATATCTACCTTTAGTAAGTCAACATGAATCTCTCTTTGCTCCCACTACATTGACTCCTTTTTCTTATTTTTTCCAATAAATTTTAGACTCCTCTTGCCTATCTTCTGTGCCCTTACTTGCAGTCATCCCTTTTATTAAAATCTCTTTTCTCCATTCCAGTGTTGGCTTAGTTCTTAAAATACTTTCTGCTACTTCATAAATATAATATTCTGTATGGTTGCAATTACTCTCCTTAAGAGCCTGCATCCAAAATCCTACTCTCCCCTTATTTTGTGAATTACATGCATTTCAACATCACTTTTTTTTTTTAATTTGATTTGTAATCATAAAATTATGAATATGAGCATTAACTGTGTAGCTCACAAGTATCCCTTCAAATCTGGTAATCTTAAGCCACCTTGTTAAATGGGGAAAGACAATTTATCCCATTTAAATATCAACCTCTTTCCCTAACAAACAAAATATTTCAATTTTTTATTAATTTTGGTTCACAAATTCTCATCTGGCTGATAAAAATATGTCTGACTTGTATATAATACCATAGAGACTAGACAAGTGATGGTGAACCTATGACACATGTGTCAAAGATGACACGCCACAACATTTTGGGTGACACACCAGCATTCACCATCACCCAAGTTAACAAGAAAACTGCTTTTGCATATGCTGCTTGTGTGGAGTGCATTGAATTATTTTGTGCCAGGAGCCAGTTCAACAACAATGCTGCAGAGGTAAGGAAGTTATTAACCTTGAAGACTGTTTTGGTATATTCTCTCGACAGAGTCTGCAAAGGGCAGTGCTGACATTCTCTCTTCATGATTACATTTCTGCAAGGGCAAGTAGTCAGCATTTCTAGGAGTGTGCTCTTACATTCCTCTCAACTGTCCCTCTTAATCTCTCCTAAAACTGTAAACGTTTTACACTTAATAATGACAATAATTAGATTTGTAGACTAATTTTACATTCATTTTTTCTGTCAGTGTCTCAAGTTAATAGTACTAGTAGTTTAAAAAGCTGTCCTGTCTCTTATGTCTAGATTTGTCCCTGATTCTGTTGAGATTTAATCCTGATGTATTGAGAGCCATGCTGTTTTATTTATTTGTCTTTATTGATTTATTTGTTTGTTTGTTTGGGGGAGTGACATGCAAGCTGAGTCAAGTTGGCATTTTCTGGATTTTTGACACGTCGAACCCAAAAGGTTTGCCATTACTGGACTAGACATATTTTTGCTGTTTGTACTTTTTACTATCCATATCCATGGTCAGGATTTTCTGGCTACTCAGTTTTTGTATTACCTTTTATTTAGTCTTTTCTCATATATCCTTAGCTGCCAAAATAGAATACTTTTTAATACATGTTTAATCTATATACTACATCTTACAATGCCCCTACAGCCTCTGTTTCATCTTCATTTATTTTATATCATTAAAAAAACTTGAACTATCTCAAATATTCCACAACAATGAAATGCACTTTTATGTATTTATCGTGTTACAATTATATCATCTACAATTAAAAAAGAAGCTTTGTACTCACCATAATGTCCATCTGGGTCATCCATTTTCATTGTTCATAGGTTCATAGGTTCATAGGTAGATACTAGGCTATTGGCCCTGGGGCCTATGTATGCCTAGCCCAAAGGTACCCTGGCTTTCGCCACCCAAGAAAATTATTTTCCTATGTCACTGTCGAGCAGAGCCACAGAAGTGATCCCCGGGGTGAATTTCCTATCTCCCATCCAATCATCAAGATTTTTCTTGAAGAATGCTAATGAGGAGCTTTGTTTGATATAGATAGGTAGTTTATTCCAGAGTAAGGGAAGTCTCTGGGACAGGAATCTATCCCTCCAGAATGTTCTGTTTATTGTGGTGACAAGGTTTAGGTCCTTAGAGCATGTAGCTCGGAGGGAGTGGGATTTCTTTAAGTGGAGCATGTCCAAAAGTTATGGGTTTGACATAGCTTTGTGTGTTAGGCAGAGATCGCCTCTGAGTAGGCGATATGTGATGGAGTAAAGCTGCAGTTTTTTGAGACAGTCTGCATAGGGCATCTGTTTCAGGCCAGTAATCCTCTTTGTGAGGTATTTCTGCATCCTTTCCAGTTGTTGTAGATGTCTTGTGAAGTACATACCAAACGGGGAATTGTACTCTATAATGGGTCTAATGAGTGATGAGTAGAGGGGAACAATAACCTCTTTTTTTCCTGGATGAGAAACATTTTGTGATGAGGTGTGCCCCGTAGAAGGATTTTCTGACTACTGTGGTGATGTGTTTATCAAAGGAGAGACTACCGTCCACCTGTGTCCCAAGGTCTCTTATCATACTTTTGGTGTTAGGTAGACTCTCGACTATGTGATAGTTCATGGGTACAGAATTTTTACCAAAAGGGATGACAATGCACTTTTTGGCACTGAGCTTGAGGTCATGGCTTTGACAACCAGGCATCTGTCTCAGCGAGGCCCTTTTGTAGGATGCCCACATCTTTTGGAGTTTTGATTATGGCTCCTAGTTTGCAGTCATCTGCGAACTTCATTAGCCAAAGACCTTCTGTGTTAGATTGTACTTCAGAGAAGTAGATACCAAACAGGAGAGGACCCAGGACTGAACCCTGTGGTACTCCACGTCACTGGTCTGAAGTTGGATTTGGAGTCTGCTACTTTCACAGTGTGGGTTCTGTCAGTGAGCCAGTTGGCAACCCATCTTGTGACATAGGGATTTATACCTAGTTTAGTGAGTTTATCTATAATTCCAAAGTGGGAGATTGTGTTGAAAGCCTTGGCAAGATCTAGATTGGCTGTGTGAACCACCTTACCCTCATCTACGGCTTTGGTGACCACTTCAAAGAAGTCTGTCAGGTTTAGGAGACATGATCTGCCTTTTACAAACCTGAACTGGGTGGGGTCCTGAGTTTGGAGATTACCAATGTCAATGTTTATAAGTTCCATGATAATACATTCCATAGCCTTGCAGACCAGGCTCGTCAGGCTAATGGGGCGGTAGTTTCTGGGATCCGTGGTGGCTCCCCCTTTGTGGAGTGGGATAACCATCACTATGCAGCATTCAGTGGGCACATAGCCTGAGGTGAGGCTATGATTGAACATGGTACTTAGGTGGAGTGCCAGTTCATTCTGTAGTTCATGTAGAACGCAGCCTGGGATGTTGTCAGGTCCCATGGATGCTGTGTTCTTGGCTTTGGAGAGTGTGTTTTTTACCTGTGCAGCCATGATTACATGAACTTTTCATTCTTCCGGTATAGAGATGGTCCCTTTAGGGGGTGAGAGGGGGTAAAGTTAGCACCGAACCTATCTGCCAGGATGTTGGCAATATCAGTTGGCTCTGTATATTTAGTGCCATTGTGCTGTAACTCAGAGCAGATCTGAGTGTTGCCATTGAGATTCTTGACATAGCTATAGAATGCTTTGTGGTTGTCTTTAGAGTCAGTGGCAATTTTGTTTTCGTAACAAGCTTTGGAGGATTTTATGAGGGATCTCAGCTTCTTACTGAGGCTGACCAGGGAGTTCCTCCAATCATGGAATTTTACTCTTTTTTTGCAACAGTTTCTCTCTTCTGTTGTAGAGTTTGTTTATGGCAGGGGACCACCAGATTGGCTTCCTTTTTTTGGAGGATAGCATCTTGGTTCTGTTAGGGATTGCACAATCCATGCACTTGTGTAAGTGCTTATTAAGTGCATTTGTGTAGGTTTCAGCAGTCATACCTCTGTTGTCCATCAGCATGGGTGTCGTGAAGTTTGCCACTTCTGTCTTAAGAAGTGTGAAGCTGGCTTTGGAGAAATGTTTTATGGTTGTTTCCCTAATGGAGGGTGGGGGAGGAATGTGGATGTCTAAGATGATTAGCTTGTGGTCAGATCTGACCAACGAGGAATTGACCTCTGGTGTGAAGCACCAGTTGCCCATGTTGGTAATAACCAGGTTTAGGATATTGCTGCCCCTGGTGGGGGTGTGGATAAATTGATCCAAGGCATTGGAATTTATAAATTCCAGAAAACGTTGAGCACAAGAGTTGATACATGAGTAGTTTTCCCAGTTAATGGTGGGGTAGTTGAATTCACCCATTATTAGGGTATTAGGTTGGGTCTATATTATATCATTGAATGCTTAAAAAAGTGAACGCTGATTGATCGACCAAATTTAAGTGAAAGCTTACAATCTCGAACTGTCAGATCAGCAATTTTTTCCCAGGGAAAAAAATCGCTGATCCAAAACACATACACGCAACACAAGCACACCAAACAAACAGAAATCTACACACATACACCTAAAATCTGATACCTAACCCTACACTAAACTATGCACACACCACTAACTACCCACTTAACTTAACCCAAACCCTAACCCTAAGGTCCGTCACTATTGCACACTCACCTCACCCGCTCCCTAAACCTAACTCACTTAAATCCACCCTAACCCTCATGCCCACTCAATCGCACACACACCTAACCTGAGCCCTAACCCTAACTCACCTAAATCACCCTAACACTCACATCCACACAATTGCACACTTACCTGAATCCGACCGGTAACTTTCCACCATAACACTGAAAATACCAAAGCAACAGAAACGAACAACCAAATTCTTTCCCTAGGAAAAAAATTGAGTTTCTGCTGCTTCGATATTTTGCAGTTTCACGAAAATAAGTTCGATCAATCAGCATTCGCTTTTTTAAGCGTTCGAGGATATAATACAGACCCGTTAGGTTGTACTCTAATATTTTCCAGTATATCAAGAAATGAGGAGTGGGAATCCTGGGGCATGGTGGGGATCTGTAGCAAGCTATTATTTGGATTGCGGTCTTGCCCAGAGTTAGTTGCACTTGGATAATCTTGCATGCATTATGCTGAGCAACTAGCCTGGAGGTGTGGATATTATTAATGAATACGGACACGCCTCCACCTTTAGTGTTTCGGTCCAGGTTAGTTGGCCAAAAGGTATGGTATGAATTATAGCCTGGTAATGCAGGGGTACTCTCTGGAGCCTTGAACCAGGTCTCTGTCACTGCACAGATTCCAATGTTCTCCATTTTAAGGAGTGCCTCGAGTGAGTGCATTTTGAGGTTTAGACTTCTAACATTGAGGAGCAATACCCTCTGATTCTGCTTGCTTGTACCTGTTATGGTGGTGAATTTGTCATTTGAACCTTGCCTAAAAAAGGCACTATAGGGGTGGCTAGAGCCTTAGCCAGTATCCAGAATCCCAGGGGAGACAGGTGCAGGACATCTGTGGCAAAGCATCATGGTTTATCGATCATGTCATCCCAGGCATACAGATACTGAATCGCTTAGAATGAAACCAGAAGCTTAGCCAATTGTTGAAGTCAATCATTTTGTTCTTGTACTGTGGTATCATTCTGGGTGATTGCAGGATGCTACTCAGGGCTAGGGACATACCTGCCTAGGCTACAAGATCGGACAGCTCCTCCATGTCCCTTTTTATGTAGTCCAGGGAGGTACGTTTCAGGTCATTCACACCAACATCGACAATGACAGAGTCATATTTGTACTTGTTGTGGAGTGACCTGAGCGCATGCATTATGTGGCGGATCCTGGCATCTGACAGGCAGCTGACAGCAACTTTGTCCTTGTTTAGCCTGGTGAGTGGAACATCAGTGTGCCTGACTATAGAGTCAACTAATTCCTCAACTAATGGGTTCGGATCTGATCCTTAGAACTGACTCCGCCATTACAGTAGCTTGTGGCCACCAGAAAACTCTCAGTCTCCTTCCCTACCCATAATGGACTAATCCCTGACATCCCTCAGATCTTGGTGACTGCTTGACAGGACAACTATTATAAAGACTGAACTTATCAGTCAGGAGGAGAAGGTAAACACTTGCTCCACACCACACTCATCACATAGCCCCACTATACCTACACCACCAAAACCCACACATAGATATACAAAAACATTCTCAGAGGCTCTCAGTAAGAATCTGCCCAAGCAACAGAGACCTCCAAAGCAGAAATGCAAGCAACCTCCACCCCTCATCACAACCCAAAAGACACATAACACACAGATTCAGTGTGCCACTCAACCACAGCCCATAAGGCAAAACAACGTACCTAACACATTAGTCATAGGTGATTCTATAGTCAGGCACATGGATGTTTCACTCACCAGAATAGACAAGGAGAAGGTTACTGTTAGCTGCCTGTTGGGAGCCAGGATCTGCCACATAACCCATGCACTCAGGTCACTCCACAACAAGTACAAATATGACTCAGTCATTGTCCATGTTGGTGAGAACGACCTGAGATGTACCTCCCTGGACTACATGAAAAGAGACATGGAGGAGCTCTCTGATCTTGTAATCCAGGCAGGTATGACCCTAACCCTGAGTAGGATCCTACCATCACCCAGAATGATACTGCAGTACAAGGACAAAATGATTGACTTCAACAACTGGCTAAGCTTCTGGGATCATTCTAAGGGGATCCAGTATCTGTCTGCCTGGGATGACATGGTCGACAGGCCACAATGCTTTGCCAGAGATGGCCTGCACCTGTTGCCCCAGGGATTCCAGATACTGGCTAAGGCTCTTGCCACCCTTATAGTGCCTTTTTTAGGCAAGGTTCAAAGGACAAACCCACCACCTTAACAGATACAGGCAAGCAAAAATTATGGGTAATGCTACTCAACGCTAGAAGTCTAAACCTCAAAATGCACACACTCAAGGCACTCCCTAAAATGGAGAACATCGATATCTGTGCAGTAACTGAAACCTGCTTCAAGGCTCCAGAGAGCACCCCTGCACTACCAGGATATAACTCATACCATACCTTTCGGCCATCTAACCAGGACCGGAACACCAAGGGTGGAGGTGTGTCTATATTCATTAAGGATAACCACATCCCCAGGCTACTTGCCCAACATAATACATCCGAAATTATTCAAGTGCAACTAACTCTGGGCAAAACTTCAATCCATATTTAAAGGAAGAATGAATTAAGGCTTGCTGTACCAGATTTAAATCCCATAGTGGAGTGGGGTCTCTATAAGAGGGTCTTAGCAGGAAAGTGCCTCATAAAAAGGCTTTGCACAGCTTAGAGGAAGCCAGTGAAGAATTCTGAACTCCAACATGAAAGTTAGAGATTGCTGTCAGTTGGATTTTTACAGTTGATGAGCTAGCACCTCCATTAAATAGACTAGCCAAAAATTCCAGAACATATTGAACTGGAGCGGAGAAGGGGTTAATTTAATTTGCTCTGCTCAACAAACAAACCTTTTCCATTTACTCCTGTAGAGTTTCCTAGTAGAAGGTTTATGCAAGATAAATGTATGGCTATTGAAACCATGCTGTTAGCTTGAGGCTTGAGATATCCAGGTGAACCATACCTGCTGGGTGGGACAGAAGGTCTGGAGTTGGATCCAGACTCCAAGGTGGATACTGTAGGTGAGGCCAAAGGAAGGGACACCAAATCTGTTGATGTCAGAAAGGCAGAATGAGGATGACTTTGATCTTCAACCTGGCTGCTTTCTGCAGGAATTTGGGAATTAGGGGGTTTGGAGGTTAAACATACAGGGTGCCTAGAGAGGAGTTGTGATATTGTATGAGGAAGTTGGGAGTGTCAGAGAAGTATGTAAGAGTGGTACAGGATATGTATGAGGGTAGTGTGACAGCAGTGAGGTCTGCGGTGGGAGTGACAGATGTGTTTAAGGTGGAGGTGGGATTACATCAAGGATCAGCTCTGAGCCCTTTCTTATTTGCAATGGTGATGGACAGGTTGACAGATGAGTTCAGACAGGAGTTCCTGTGGACTATGATGTTTGCAGACGACATTGTGATCAGTAGTGAGAGTAGGGAACAGGTGGAGGAGACCCTGGAGAGATGGAGATATGCTCTAGAGAGAAGAGGAATGAAGGTCAGCAGGACTAAGACAGAATATATGTGTGTGAATGAGAGGGAGGATAGAGGAATGGTGAGGATGCAGGGAGTAGAGGTGACGAAGGTGGATGAGTTTAAATACTTCAGATCAGTAGTTCAGAGTAACGGTGAGTGTAGAAGAGAGGTGAAGAAGAGAGTACAGGCAGGATGGAGTGGGTGGAGAAGAGTGTAAGGAGTGATTTGTGACAAACGAGTACTAGTAAGAGTGAAAGGGAAGGTCTTCAACTGGGTAGTGAGACCAGCTATGTTATATGGGTTGGAGACAGTGGCACTGACAAAAAGGCAGGAGTTAGAGCTGGATGTGGCAGAGTTAAAGATGTTAAGATTTGTACTGGGTGTGACAAGGGTGGACAGGATTAGGAATAAGTATATTAGAGGGTCAGCCCAGGTTGGAAGGTTTGGAGACAAAGCCAGAGAGGCAAGATTACGTTGGTATGGACATGTGCTGAGGAGGGATGCAGAGTATATTGGGAAAAAGATGCTAAGGATGAAGCTGCCAGGTAACAGGAAAAGAGGAAGGCCTACGATAAGGTTTATGGATGTGGTGAGAGAGGACATGCAGGTGGTTGGTGTGACAGAGCAAGATGCAGAGGACAGGAAGAAATGGAAACAGATGATCTGCTGTGGTGACCCCTAACAGGAACAGCCGAAAGATGATGATGATGGAGGATAAACATACAGAAGACCAGGAGGGTCAATCATGGAGTAGAGCATTCCTCAGTGATTCCCCCAGTGATGGGATTAGGGCAAAAACGATGTTGCACTTGATGTTTAGGGGAGAGACAAAAGTGGGTTTTCTGTGTATTTTAGCAACAAATCTCCTGTTATTTCTGTACTTGCTGAGATCATCATCCAAATAATTGATTTTTTGATTGATACACAGAAAACTCACCTATTCGAATTCTTTCCTCCATTTCACCAGTTCCCATCCGGTATCTAACAAAAGAGCGGTTCTTAAAGGGCGATTGGTTCGGGCCGCTAGGATGGTGAGTTTGGATGATGATTTTTTGTTGGAGTGTAGGAACTTTATGGATATGTTTGTTACCCGCAGGAACTTTATGGATATGTTTGTTACCCGCAGGAACTTTATGGATATGTTTGTTACCCGCAGTAACTTTATGGATATGTATGTTACCCGCAGGAACTTTATGGGTATGAGTGTTACCCGCAGGAACTTTATGGATATGTTTGTTACCCGCAGGAACTTTATGGATATGTTTGTTACCCACAGGAACTTTATGGATATGTTTGTTACCCGAAAGTGTTATTGAATGAACTTTTTGAGGAAGTTAAACTAAAAAGGAATAATGGTCATTTCATCCCCATCCTTAATCAAGGAGGCTGCCCATCAGATATTCAGAGAAATCGTCCCAATATAGAAATAGATTATGCAACTGCTCTTATTACAACATTCAGTGTACATTTTTATGAAATCAAGGCAATAATGTTAAAGAATTGGAGGTTGTTGGATGATGAGGCTGCTATTTGTAACAAATTTCAGGAGGGGATTAGGATGATAGCAAGGAGAGGTAGAAATATAAAAAATCTTATTGAGACATGCCATAACATGACAAAAGCATCAGGAGAAGGCATGAAAAAATGTGGGGTGTGTAATTTTTGCAAGTTTATGTATCCGGGTCAGTATGTCGAAATCAATGGCAGAAGATATTTCATCCATCATAAACTGAATTGTAACTCCAAGGGGGTAGTATACATGGCTAAGTGTAGACAATGTCCAGATTATTACATAGAAAAGCCAACAAGATCTCTTAAAGAAAGGGTATATGAATGTTTATATGCTAACAAAATGTGTAATTTAACAAATACACTTGCCAAACATGCACACATGTACAGAGAGCATAATTTCGAGTTTTGTGGTATTCAGCAAGTCAAGGAGCAACCTAGGGGAGGCCCATGGTTGCTACATTTAGAAAAGACTGAATTAATATGGCAGCTTTTATTGCATGCATATGTTTGGCCAGGACTCAATGATTACTGTGCAAATAATAGTTTATTGAAATTAAAAGCATTGCTTAGGTAGGTTGATAGCTGCTCATGAACATAAACTCTGTTTTAATAAATATTGATTCAGGTGCAATTATTTAATGTGTTTAATCATACATAGGCAAAATGTATACATATATTTCTTTTATAGGAAATATGCTGCTTTAGAAGATTCATTTATTTTAAGCAAGCTTTCTTTCTAAACTAATTTGTATATGTTTTATTGCAATTTTATGCACATATATTTTAGATATACATATCTTTTTGGTGGAAATGTTCTCAAGGTTAATGTAGATAGTACTATTTATTTAGAATTTTAATAGGAATGTTTTAAGGTGAATTATGACATCATTTCCTTTTTTGTGTAATGTGTGTGTGGGGGGTGGTAGCTGTATAAGATTATTTAAGTCATTTGTGTTTAACTGCATTTTGGTCTGATCAAGTTTACAATTTAGTAAATGAAAAGCGCTTCACCTCATTAAAGAATAGAAAAGAATACGCTCACTTCCCTGCTGTTTTTTGTTTGATTTAGTTTGTCATTGTCATTTTTTGGTGATATTTTTATGTGATAGTATGCATCCTGAAGGTCTGTCGAGCACATCCAGTCATTCTTGCCTAGAAAGGGCAGAGTGGACTGAACTATGACCATTCAGAACTTTGTGTGTTGAACTGACTTGTTCAATACACTGAGATCCAAAATTGGTCTCCAGTCCCCTGTGTTCTCTTGCACTAAAAGGAATCTGGAGTAAGTTCCGGATTCTGTTTGGTCTGGTGGGACCTCTTGAATTACACTTTTTTCTTAGCAGCTTTTGAATTTCTAGTGCTGCTGCTTTCCTCTGATTGGGTGGAACATTGGGAAATTTTCTTACAAATGGAGGCGGTAGGGAAAAGGGAATCATATAACCTCTGAAAATAATCCTCTGCACCCAAATACCTTTTGTTATATGTAGCCAGGCCCTCTGGTTTAGGGATAAGCAACCCCCAACTGCCTTCAGATGTGTGCAATCTGGCCTCTTTTCAGGAGCACTGAAAAGGTCTGTTGGAAAAAGAATCTCTACACCCCTAGTTTTGTTGGCCTCCTCTACCATGGGGGCATCACCAATAATTGTAGCTCCCCACTCTGCCTCTGGAACTATCTCCACATGTGTCTGGGAAGGACCCTAGGACTTTTTGAACCACATTTTTTACCTCCCCATTGATTCCTGGAGAAGGGTCTTTGAGAGGTCGAAAAATACATGCCCACTATAGACAGGGACTTTACATCTTTCTCACACCTGGAGAATGTGTCCTTCACTGTGGAGCCAAAAAACTGCTGTCAAAAGGAGCATTGATGAATGATGACTTGAAGGGCTCCGCAGAATCACACAGGAGCCTCCAAGCATGTGTCTTGATGGAAATACCTGAACCCATTGCCCTTGAGGCACCTTCTGCAGTGCGCAAAATTAGCCTCATGGATGAATTAGATATAGCCTGTATGGCAGTCAACTGAGAGGCTATTGAAGATTGAGCCTCAGCTGTGTCAGTTCCAGAAAGAGATTTTGATAGCTCATTAAACAAGTTTCTTTGAAGTCTTGTACAATATGCCAGGATAGTTCAGTGATCTGAGTCCAAAGGTCACTGAAGCATAAACACACTTCTAAAATTGGTCAGTCACCCTAGACTCTCTCTTAGGAGGATGGGCAGTGGAACTCTGTTCAGCAAGTTCCTTTTTGTAGCTGCCACTATGACCATGGTATGTACTGGCACCCCTTTACCCCCAAATTCCCTTCCTACTGGTGGAGGCAGAATCCATTCTGGTATTTGGAAACTGGCTCAACTGAATTAAGTTCCTTCCATGCCCACCTAGGGACCAAATCAATGAGGTTTTCAGCAGGCAGAGTAACCTAGAAGGTAGACAGGCTAGCTCCAATGGCCTCCAGAAATACTGATTCTTGCAGAGAAGGATCTTGGGAAGAACAGCCACCCTTCTGTTCAATGATCTCAAGAATGTCTCCAAATGAGATGTCATTGGGTAGTGATTTTGAGGACCCCTCTACTTCGTCAAAAACAGCATCCTCAGTGACGGACTCTTGAGGAGAGTTCAAGTGCCTCCTTTTGCACTTTCTTTGCTTAGGGACTTCCTTTGTGGGATGGTCCTGCAAAATATCAAAACAGATTAGGGTACCCTGCTGGGCAGTCTGGAAGATTTGAGCTGGCTGTCCTTGTGAGGTAGAATATTGAGGATGAAGACACGGAGATATCTGAGAAGTAGAGGGTGAATTTGAGGGGTAGGACACATCTGTCCTGCCAGAGCAGGTAACACTCCCTTCAAAACCTCAAAAGCAGATTGCGCCAGAGAGAAGGAAAACAATGGAGCTGAGAAAGCAAGTTTCTGGCCCATCACTTCCCTCCACTCTGAAAACAACCCACCTGAGGTGGAAGTCAGAGCCAAGCTGTTCAGTGCAGAGGCTCTGAGAGGAAGAGACAGCTCCAAAAACCTTGGAATCCAACCTCCCTGACCCAACAAGGATGCTTCAGCTCCAAGAGTCATCTGGCTCCAAGGAAGTTGGAGTCGGTACACTCAGAACAACATTCGGATCCGAAGAAAGTGCTTTCTTTGGATCCAACCAGATGGACCCGTAAAGTTCAGATCTATGGAGTCTAAAGCAACAGGCTGGATTAGAGAAGGAGCTATAATGGGTGGAGTAGTGGATGATAAGGCATCCTGACCCAAAGGGGTGGGAACCGTAAGAACTCCCATCTAAACTTGCGCTGTGAGGAATTTCCTCATCATTGTCTCACATCTACTTCAGTGAGATTCCTGCAGGAAGGAGAAGATGCTAGGGATGGAGATTTGGAGTGCCTTTCCAAAAAAGGGGAAGGCACTCCGGATAGAACTGGGTCCAAATATGGAAAGTTATATGGTCCTAGGTAAAGGCCTCAAATCCAAGACAATAGGATCCAATGTAGATTTGGTGGGATCCAAAGAAGGTCGGATCGTAACTAGTTTCAGATCCGATTTCTGTATTTTTTCAGGCGGTTTCAAAGAAGAAGAGGTGGAAGACTGCAAGGTTTAGATCTCTTCAGTGGGTCTTTAGCTTTATGTTTGGGGGACTGAGCCCCAGTGATGGCTTCAGAAAAAGGAATGGGCAGCAAACCATCTCCTGCCAGCAACAGCATGATGGTTAAACTTATTGGAAATGCTGCAATCCACCTTTAAATGATCTGGGCCCAAGCAATAGATGCAAAGAGAATGAGCATCAGGGAGAGGCAATTTGTGCCCAAACTCATCACATTTCTTGAATCCCGAAGACATCCAAAAAATCATCCTATATGAAGAAGAGCGTAAACCAAAAAAATACAATAGCAAATTTTTTTAAAATACTAGGAAAGGACAGAGCATGTAAAGTACCATCAATTGTACTGAAGAAATTACATAAGTTGTAGTAGGAAGGAAATAAAATTATGCCAGCAATGGTGTACTTAGAAATATACAAAGTGTATAAGGGTTGAAAAAGAAAACTAGGCCTACCGACAATGGTAGGTCAAAATTTATTATAAAGAGTGCATGGAAGAAGTTTACTAATACAGTGGAAAGGAAAAAAATATATATCAAACAAATAAACTGTTTTGAAAAGGAAATATATTAGTACAAAACTTATCTCCCACTCTGTGACTTGAGAGGTGAAGGCAACAACATCTAGATGCAAAAGTGTCAAATGAGGTCTGAGGGATGCTGGGGATTGGTGCATTATGGGTAGGGAAGGAGCTTAAGAGTTTTTTGGTGTTGGCAACATCAGATCTAAAATTTCCTTGATTGCCATGCTGGTTATATCCTTGAATTTGTGATTCCTTGCCATGCTAGTTATATCCTTGAATTTGTGATTCCTTGCCGTGCTGGTTATATCCTTGAATTTGTGATTCCTTGCCATGCTGGTTATATCCTTGAATTTGTGATTCCTTGCCATGCTGGTTATATCCTTGAATTTGTGATTCCTTGCCATGCTGGTTATATCCTTGAATTTGTGATTCCTTGCCATGCTGGTTATATCCTTGAATTTGTGATTCCTTGCCGTGCTGGTTATATCCTTGAATTTGTGATTCCTTGCCGTGCTGGTTATATCCTTGAATTTGTGATTCCTTGCCGTGCTGGTTATATCCTTGAATTTGTGATTCCTTGCCATGCTGGTTATATCCTTGAATTTGTGATTCCTTGCCATGCTGGTTATATCCTTGAATTTGTGATTCCTTGCCATGCTGGTTATATCCTTGAATTTGTGATTCCTTGCCATGCTGGTTATATCCTTGAATTTGTGATTCCTTGCCGTGCTGGTTATATCCTTGAATTTGTGATTCCTTGCCGTGCTGGTTATATCTTTGAATTTGTGATTCCTTGCCGTGCTGGTTATATCTTTGAATTTGTGATTCCTTGCTGTGCTGGTCATATCCTTGAATTTGTGATTCCTTGCCATGCTGGTTATATCCTTGAATTTGTGATTCCTTGCCATGCTGGTTATATCCTTGAATTTGTGATTCCTTGCCATGCTGGTCATATCCTTGAATTTGTGATTCCTTGCCGTGCTGGTTATATCCTTGAATTTGTGATTCCTTGCCATGCTGGTTATATCCTTGAATTTGTGATTCCTTGCCGTGCTGGTTATATCCTTGAATTTGTGATTCCTTGCCGTGCTGGTTATATCCTTGAATTTGTGATTATTTTACTTTCTTTGCCACTCTGTGTTTAAACAAATAACAAAGGCAGAGAGGACACATCTACCTGGTTCCTCTGTCAAAACACAGATCATCAGAGAGGAACTCTTTCACCTTAATTCTTGACTCTGACCCTTCATAGATCTTCCTGATTAACTCCATTATTCTATCAGGGAATGCAAATGCTAACGTTGCCCTACTCATAAAATCCCAGCTACCTCTGTTGAATGCTTCCTGCCCATCAAAACTCACAAACAAAAGTGGTGTCATCGTATCCTCTGCTTCCCTCCGGATCACCATTCTTCTGTTACTGTTGTCATATGTTTGCCTCCCCAACACAAACCATGAGTTACATATATCTATCAGTTGTGACAACACTTCAGCCATTCTTTTAGCTAGTATAAGCATGCATTGTATTCTTGATTCAAAATGTACAATCTACACAAAGCTGGGTCTCATGGGTTATCACACTCTCTGGGCAGTACAATCAGAACATCTTTTTTCAATATGCTGTCACTGTCCATCTTTCTTCCCTCCTAACTTCCAAACTTTCACAGGATTACTGTCTGTTCTGTAGACTTCCCTTGTGATTATAGATCACCATTTTTATCTCATCTCTTTCTACTTTAGTTATTAATTTTTGTGCCTCATTTTCCTCTATACTTTGCATAGTAAAGTATTTCATAAACACTTTAATTACTTAATTAATTTATTTATTTATTTGACATTTGTTGACCAGGAAGTCCAACTGAGCAAGAGCCCTTTTAAGCAGAGACCTGAGGAGAAAAGCTCCACTTCATCATAAAGTTAAAATACATTAAATCTAGTACAGTACAAAACATATTTAAAGACATAACATATTCAAAGTACAGTACATGACATTTTTAGAGAACATATTTTACATAAAACTAATTAACAAAATCATAGAGTGAAACAAGTAGAGTGAAACACATTATCAGAGATTTTGAGTAAACAGAGCTGTTACTGAGAAAAGGTTAGTTTAGTTCTAAGATTCCATACGAAGATATAATTCTATATGCAGGTAAAAAAAGGATGTGTCTTTACTCAGGGATAGGGAGGAGTTGGTATGGAAGGTTGTGAGGACAGAGATTGAGTGATAATAAGGTGTAGTTGTATGGAAGAAGTTCATGGAGGGTTTTACAGTGACATGTCCAGGTGCTGTATAAGTGCTCCTTGAGGGTTTTACAAAGCAGGGGTATTACTTATTTCTCTGATGGCTAGGGGAGGCTGGTTCCATGATAGGGCTGGGAAGTAGCTGTAAAGGTTTTTGCCAATAGATTTTTTGACCTTGTAAATATCTAAGAGGTTTTGGTCAGCACTCCTAAGGTATCTGGCTGGAGTATATTAAGAGATGATAGAAAAAATGTCAGGGCAGGAGGAGGATTTATTGAGAATGGAGTGAATGACAAGTAGTTTGGAAAAAAGATGTTGTCTAGGGAACTCTATCCAGTTTAGAATTTTAAGGGATTGACAGTGATGAGAGTTTGAGGGTAGATTAGTTGCAAACCTGGCAGTTTTGTTGTAGGTGGTTTCCAGCTTGATGGGTAGAGACTACTGGATGTCAGTTAAGATTTGGAACCCATAAAGGAGGCTTGGGAGAAGGTAGGAATGGGAAAGTGTGATTCAGGACTCCTTTGTAAAGAATTTTTTATTTCTATAAATCAGTCCAAGTTTCTGGTGATTTTTTTATGCAACTGTGGACATGTAGGTCGAATTTAAGTTGGTCATCTATGATGACCCCAAGCATTTTTTTGTGTGTTTCGACATTGATAATAGTGTTGTTGAGAGATGTTATAGTAATAGTGGGTTTAGAGAGGGTGAGAGATTTTGGTAAGAATAGAAGTAGCTTGGTCTTTTTGGGATTTAGTATGAGATGATGGTCAAAGACCCAGTTTTCTATAGAGTTAAATGAGTTTTGAGTAAGGGTGTGTTGGTCAGAGACAGTATTAGAGATGGAGATAATAGTGGAATCATCATCATACTGGATGAGAGAAGACTGAGGACAGGGAGTGTGGAGATCATTGCTGAAGATGTTAAATAGTAAAGGACCAAGGACTGATCCTTGAGGAACTCCCATAGTGATGAGGAGGAAGAGAGAATGTGCCGAGAGCCATTTGATGGACTGTAGTCTGTTGGAGAGGTAGCTGGAGAACCAGGAGATAGTAGATGGAGAGAGGTTAAGACTGGAGAGTTAGAGAGGAGCAGGTGGTGAGATACAGTGTTGAAAGCTTTGGAGAGATCAAGAAATAGACAGAAAACTAGTGTTTTTTTGGTCTCTGGCTAGTGATACTGAGTGAGTAAAGGAAATTAGGACAGTACAGATATTGTGGTTTGGGTGGAAGCCATGTTGGGTGGGGCTGAGCAGGTTTTCGTGTGGAGTAAGTAGTCAAGCAATTGCCTTTGTACACATTTCTCTAGAATTTTTGAGAGAGGGGGCAGTATAGTTATAGGCCAGTAGTTTGAAAGGTCAGTGGAATTTCCACCCTTGTGAAAAGGTATGGTATCATTTTTTTCCAAAGTGTGGAAACTGTCAATTCAGATACAGAGTGGTTAATGAGGATAGAGATAAGGGTTAAGCAATGGAGTGTGCAGCTAATTTGAGGAAGAGTTAAGGTAGGTTATCCACACAAGGAGACCATGGCTTAAGCTTAAGTAGGAGCCTTTTCATGTGGCCAGTGGGAATTAGTTTTCAAGAAAAGAAGTTATTTTGGTTAGAGGTGGAGATGAGGTAAGTAGGTTTAGAGGGAGTTGAGTTTGTATTAGTTTACTGACAGTGTCAATGAAATAAGAGTTAAATGTAGTGGCTGTTTCTAGAGAAGTGTTGTTAGGACAGGGGCTGGGAGAAGAGGGGTTACCATGTGTGCCTTTTCTTGGTTTTCCCATTCCTCTACTTTATACAGATTTTCATAGAATTTCTAAAAGTATCTCTAATATCTCAATAGGGTCTCTGTTTTTTTTTCTTGTTATAGGCTCCCTATATTTGGCAACTCTACTTTCTATTTTTTGTTCATAGGTTCATAGGTGGTTACTAAGCTAAAGTCCCTAGAGCCCTTACAAGCCTAGCTATATTTATCCTGAGTTGCCCCAATTGTTAGTGGGTAGGTGACTGAGGTTCACAGTGGTAAGGGTCTATGACAGTTAATAATGACTTCCTCTGACCAAGAAGGACATGGGCACCATACCAGGAGTGAATTTGCAGTTACCCATCCATTGATCTAAGTTGTATTTGAAGAAGGTCAGGGATAGTCAGAGATCACTTCTGTGTCTCTGCTCGACAGTGGCACAGGAAAATAACTTTCTTGGGTGACGTAAGCCAGGGAACCATGTTGGCTAGGCTTACGTAGGCCCTTGGGCTGATAGCCTAGCACCTACCTATGAACCTATGAACCTATGAGAGGCTTTGTTTCACGTGAATTGGAAGCTTGTTCTAGAGAATGGCAGTCTCTGGGAGATGTATCTATCTCTCCAGCATGACCTCTTCATATCAGAGGTTAGGTTAAGATCCCTGGAGCAAGTGACACTCATGCAGTTTGATTTACAAATGTGAAGCATTTCCATCAAGGCTAGGTCAGAGACTGCCCTGTATGCCAGACACAGATCATCCCTTAGCAAACTGTAGGAGTCAGAATACAGTGACAGGAAAGTCAGTCTTTCCGAGTAGGACTTGTTTTGTGCACCCTGTAATTTATTGATGAGAAACCTCTGTGGTCTCTCCAATTGTTTCATTGTACTCAATTACTGGTCTGAAAAGGGCTGCATATAATGGAATTATTACATCCTTATTTCTAGATGTGATGCCTTTATTTATAAGATGTGCCACATAGAAGTATTTCCTTGCTACTGCGGATACGTGTTAGTCAAAGTTCAGGTTGCTATCAACCTGAGTACCCAGATCTCATACCACTGGGTCTACACTTAGGGAGGTGCTGTCTATAATGTAATTAGCAGGGGTGTCAACTTTTCCAAAGGGAATAATAATGCATTTGTTTGCATTTAACTTTAATCCATGGCTTTGGCACCAATAATTTGTCTGCATTAACCCTGTCTGCATTATATTAACTTAATTGGGGACTTAATGATTGCTCCCAAGTTGCAATCATCAGTGAACCTGGTCAGCCACAGGCCATCCTAGTTTGCCTGGATGTCTGAGAAATACATTCTGAACAGTAAGGGGAGCAGAGAACTCTGTCTAAAAAAGGCACAATGGGATGGTTAATGCCTTTGCCAGTATCTGAAAGTTTAGAGGAGACTGGTGCAGACCATCTCTGGCAAAAAAGTATGGCCTGTCAACCATGTCTTCCTAGGCTGACAGATATTGCATTCCCTTGGACTGATATCAGAAGCTAAGCTAATTGTTAAAGTCATTCTTTTTTATTTGTATTGTGGCATCATCCTTGGAGAAGATAGAATTCTTCTTAAGGCTGAGCTTATAGCAGCCTGTGACACATAATCTGAAAGCTCAATCATGTCTCCCTTCATATAGTCCAGTGAGGTACATCTCAAGTCATTCACACCCACATGGCCTATGACGGAGTCATACAGGTACTTGTTGTTGAGTAACTTGAGTGACTTGCTAGACCCTGGCACCTGACAGGCAGCTAAGCATATCATGCTCCTTATCCAGCCTGGTGAGGGGAGCATCCGTGTGTCTCACAATGAAATCAGCTATGACCAGTATATCAAGGTTTGTGGTGTTACGCCTTATGGGTTTATTTGTTGAGAAACTGGTGTGTGTGTGTGTGTGTGTGTGTGTGTGTGTGTGTGTGTGTGTGTGTGTGTGTGTGTGTGTGTGTGTGTGTGTGTGTGTGTGTGTGTGTGTGTGTGTGTGTGTGTGTGCGTGTGTGTGCGCGTTATTATGTGTTGTGGTTATTTTTTGCATTGTTATGCATGTAAGTGGTTTCCAATTCAGATGCCTCGCTTGGTCCTTATTTAGTGTGGGAAGTGCATTTGTGCTGACAACCTGTTTGACATTTCATTTTATATTATATTTTATACTGAAGTGATAAATATTGATAGAATACATCTGCTTTCAAAAATATTCCCTTTGGTGTGTCATATGTCATTTATTTTATCTGAATTGTTTGGCAGTTCCCCTTTAAGTGCTCAGCATAGTGTTTTTCATACAAACACCTCAGAGATTATGGTTCACTCATTTCCTGATTAATTGCCTTCACCTCTGGATAGAGTGGCAAATCTGTAGGCAGAAAGAAAAACAGTTAATAGCTTTACAAATGCTGGAAGTAGTTCTCAAATACTGGGAAACTATCATTTTACATATTTTTCATTTTCTAGTCTGTTTGCTCAGAAAAATTAAGGAAACGTTTCCCTCCCCTGCAGCATAAACCAAGAATATTAGCCTACATCTACACCTGCAAAACACCAGGGGAACCAACATAATTTAATTCACATATATACTCAGTGTACTTCCACAACTTCCCCTTAGCAGTTCAAGATCACAACATGATACTGCTTATATGCAGCTGTTATATTGCTACAGTATAATCTCAGATTTATTAAAGACATGGAAAAGTAAAGTCTTATGTTTAACATCACTAGTATAAACAGCATCCACTAATAAGAATCCCCACCCAACCTCACAATTAAAATATCTCTGCTTATTATGCAGAATTGTTATACAGTATAAAATGCAATTTACTTCAAGAAATGTATTATACACATATTACTAAGGCAAAAACAAATACTTACAGTCACATCTTTAGTCCCTGTATTATCCTTCTAAACATTAATGATGAAGTGGGAATTATTAACCAAAGAAAAAAAAACATGTATGCACCCACTATACGACTTAAAACATAAGGAAAATTGCATGCTACAGAATGTAGCAAACATGGATTTAATCAGCATATAATACATGCATAGTACAATAGATATGTTTTTACAGTGGTATGCAGCACATCAACAGTTACAGTGGGAGAGAACAAACAAGAAAATATTAATTTAAAAATAAAGGTAATTAATAGATTTGTGGTGGACAGCTGAAATTTGGAACACAGGTAGAATACATGCATAGCACAATAGACATGTTTTTACAGTGGTATGCAGCACATCAACAGTTACAGTGGAGAGAACAAACAAGAAAATATTAATTTAAAAATAAAGGAAATTAATAGATCTGTGGTATACAGCTGAAATTTGGAACATAGGTAGAATACATACATAGTACACAGATACAGTACATACATTGCACATTAGCCAGTGTTTGTGAGTAAGAGTGAGAACTATTATTAAGTACTCTAGGTTTAGTATATGTACCTTATCTGCTTTCACTAGCCTGAGGAGCAGTCATGGCACTGCCAACTTTGCTTGAGATGTTGCCTAATGAGGTTTTTAAAGGAGGCTTTGGACAATGTGTTTTGTATGCTAGTGGGGAAACAGTTCCATTTTTTAGCCACTGAACTACTATATAGTGTGTCTCCAAAGTATGGTAACTGTTGGTGACTTCTAGTAGTAGTTTGCTTGATGATCTAAGAGGCCTGTTGGCTGAGTGATGTTGTACTAGGTTTTTGAGGGCAGGACACTTATTGAGGAGGTAATAGATAGAATGGCAGAGGCATAGCTGATTGTAGGTTAGGATTTTGGGCAGTTCAAGCCATTGGAGTTGTCTCAAAGCAGTACAGTGATGAGTTCTATATGAGCAATTTGCAGCAAAGTGGGCAATTCTATTATAGCAGGCTTCCATTTCACTTAGTTCAGTTTTGTTGAGATTAGTCAGAATGGGAGATGCATAGAGTAGGGTGGATAGAATTTGGGAGCGAGCAATGGCTGATCTTGTGTTGTTGGTAAGAAATGGTTTGATATAGTAGGGTGATCTCAGTTTGGCATGTACTTTTTTAATAGTTAAGTTGAGATGACTATCAAATTTTAGGTGGGAGTCTATGGTTATTCCCAGTAGCTTAGTCTGAGCCACTGGAGTGATTGGAGTAGCATTTGTGGAATAGATAGTGAATTTACTGTTATCAGTGTTTTTGTTAGAACTGGTTTAAATCATAAGCTGAGTTTTCTTTGGATTGAGAATAACTTAGGTTTTGGTAAAATAGTTTTCAATGTCAGAGAATGCTAGTTGAGTTGTTTGCAGGAGGGTGGGAATGTTTTGTGCAGCACAGATTAAGGTAGTATCATCTGCATACTGAATGATAGATGCATGCCGTGTGGAGGTATGGAGGTCATTTGTGAAGATTGTGAATAGTAGTGGTCTTAAGATAGAACCCTGTGGGACTCCTATAGTTATGGGCAGCTGAGGAGAGAGAGAATTTTCCCATTTCACAGCTTGGTACCTGTCAGTTAAGTAACTTTGGAACCAGGTAAGTGTGGAATTTGATATGTGATATTGGTTTAGCTTGTTTAGCAGGATTTGGTGCAAGACTGTGTCAAATGCTTTGGACATATCCAAAAAAAGAGTTGACACCTGCGGGCCTTCATTTTTGAAATGGTTTACTGTGTCTGTGAAGCAGAGGAGGGCTGTAGTGGTACTATGTTTAGGTCTGAAACTATGTTGAGTAGGTGACAGGATGTTGCTGTCTAGGAGATAGTTTAGCACCTGGGTATGGATGGATTTTTCTAGGATTTTGGCCAGGGGGGAGAGTAAAGCAATGAGTCTATAGTTATTAAGTTCAGTGGAGGTCCCGCCTTTATGTATGGGTGCAACAGGATATTTTCCAGAGTCTGGGCACATCGTTTTCAACAATTGTTCTGTTTATGAGAGTGGAGATTGGGATAGCAACAGCATCTGCTGTGAGTTTCAATAAATAGCTGGGGAGTAGGTTGTCTGCTGTTGATGAGGTTTTTAGTTTGGAGAGCATGCTTTTGATTGAAGTGGTGGAAACTGTTTTGAGGGTAAAGCTTGTATTAGTGTTATTTGTGTTGGGGAGGATAGTGAGGTAGGAACTGTCCTGTGATACTAAGGATAGAATTGAGTTCACAAAGTGGGAGATGAACTGTGTTTCGATGGGAACTTTAGTGTCAGAGGTGGTTGGTTTGGGGGTAGTCTTTTGGGTGGGTTTTAGTAGCTGGTTTACATTTTTCCAAAATTTTGGGGGGGTTGTGTTGGTATTTAGTTTGTAATGTCATGTAGCAAGATTTTTTTGTCCAGCCTAATGCATTTTTTGCATGGTTGTGCAGTTCTTGGTACTTAGTTAGGCTTTGTGTTTCTTTGGGGGTTTTTTATAGTAAAGTCAGGCAGTGTCTCTGGACTTGAGGGTTTGTTTGGTTTCTTTACTGAGCCAGGGGTTTGTAGAGGTTCTAACCTTGATTTTGCATAATGGAGAGGCAGTTTCTATGTGTTGTAGAAAAGTTTTGTTGAAATATGCTACAGCCTGGTCAAGTGGGAGGGTTTTTTTTTGGGGGGGGGGTCCAGTCACAATTACAGAGTAAAGTATTGAGGTCCTCAGGAAAGAAATTTTTTGTGTTACTAGTGGATTTATAATTAGTAGTTTTGCATATGCTTGTTCTTCTACATATAAGGTATATTATGCTGTGGTCACTTAAGGTGTCTGTGAGACGGCCTGTGTGAGGGTACAATGTGGGATTGTTAGTTAGGACCCAATCAAGGATGGATTCCCTTTTAGATTTATTTATCACATCTAGTTGGAATTTGGACTAGCTGCTGGTAGCCATGGAGATTTATTAGATTACTTGGTGGCTCTAATATACAGGTGAACTAATCTAGGTTGAAATCCCCCAGAATGAGGGTTTCCTGTGAGTATGTGGAAGAACACCAGGATAAAAAGTCTTCAAGGTTAACAGGTATATTACCAGGTGGAATATAGATCACAATTGTGGTGATGATCTTTTTAGGGTGAAGTTGAAGTTGTGAGATAAGTATGTCCCAATTATTGGGGAGGGGTAGAGGACTGATATTTGATGTAAAGTTAAGTTGGAAACACAAACTTAAAACTCGAAAATAGCAACTGCTGTTGTAAAATGAAACAATCACAACTGCCCCAAGTTGTAGATCCAAAAGCACAGACACAAAATCTTAGCACTTTCATTCACTTTGTTACTTCTTCAGAAAACCTGAGTTGGCCTTATACAGTAAGGCAGTTCCACCCCCTTTACGAAGTGGTCTGTCCTGTCTAACGATATTGTAGTCAGTAGGGAGGCCTTTTGAGTTAGCTATGTTTTTATTTGCCAGGTTTCCGTTAAAGCAACTACGTCTGGGGAGTAGTGTGCTATTGTGGCCTGGAGTTCAGGCATTTTATTTTTGATACTTCGAATATTAATACTTAGCATTAAAAGATGGTTGGTTTTGCTGCTGTTGTTGATTTGCCCAGGGATGAAGATAGTGGGGGCATTATGTTCTGGCAATTGTGTTGGAGCAGTTTGTGTTGGGCAGGATGGATTTGGGCCTGGGTTAGGGTGGATGACCCCACTTATGGTGAGCCTGGTTTTAAAAAGGTGATACAGATGTTAGAGTTTGGTGATGAGTGTGAGAAAGTATTGTGTTTTTTTGGAGTAGGAATGAGAGCATATGTGTTTAGTTCTGAATTGATCTGTTATGTAGTTCTTGAACAATTGTGGGCAGATATTATAATGTGCGGTGTCTGTATATGAAATTGCATAATATAGTGTTGTGCTGCTAAGTTTAGGGATATGCTAGAGTGATAACTTGTGGAGTTATAAAGAATTATGAGAAGACAGACTAGACTTAGTTTTGTGATAGTCATAGTTAAAAAGTTTAAGTTGGTTCTAGGTGGAGGTGTGGCTAGGAATTATAGGGTTGCACTATATGTGGATGTGTAAGTAGTCTGGGGTGATGTAATAATGCATAGCAGAAATGAGAGTAGCTGGGAGTATTTTGTGGTGGAGCAAGTGGGTGTGGTATAATGTGATCTGACTTGAGGAGCTATGATTGGTGGTGGTGATTCCATAAAACAAATAAATAAAAAGTGTTCACCACATATATAAAATATGTATTGAAACAAATATTAAATAAAATCATTGTACAGTACTTAAGGTGTTCAAAATTTGGTGGATCTAATTTTTAATACAGGATGAATAGAAACAAGTTTGTTTAAACCTGGGGGGGGGTGGCATTTAATCTTAGCAGTCAGAATAACTCCCTGTACTCTATTTTGTTTCCCAGCTACCACTCCATGGATTTACATGTATTTTCTCTACTATACCAGAAATGAACATTTTAAAACCTACACATTTCAACATGTTTGTAAAGGGCACTGTTCATGTTTTTTCTTTGAATGTCATAAATTTGCTCATATATTTTCTTTTTGAAAAACCATTTCAGTTTTCCCTGTATAAAACCCTGAACAAACTGAACATTTCACTATTGCAACTATTATATTTCATTGTGCCTTTATTCAATCCAGGATGGTTGCTTTCTAGGAGGGTTTTAAAATTGCATGCAGTCTTATAGACAAAATTGTTTTGCAAATCTACTATGTCAATTATCATTGGAATATCTCTAAAACATTCCAGTTGCTTTTGTTAATATTTTTTATTTGCCCGAGACCTTATTACATTGTGTAAAATATGATACTTGCAATCAATGTTCCTATATTGTAGAAGGAATATCCCTGACACTTGACAACCAACAGAAGTCGACTATTTACTTAAAAATAGGAACTGCATGAGTTTGCTTAGAGAAATGCTCAGTCTGTTCAGGGTTTTATATAGATATAATTTTTTAAACTTGTAAAGGATGCTACTAGAGAAAGCAATATGTTTAGATGTTATATGGTATAATCACAAATTCAAAGTACTGTGCCGCTATAAGGATGCTGCTGAAACTGATAGCAGCAATAAAGAGAATAACTCTATAACAAAAATTCTATAGCGCCAACTTCACTGCCACTGACCTGAACCCGCAGTCACGGAACTAGTAAACTAGCACTGAGTGTATGAATATTTGGGATAGGTGGTCTCTCTTCCGTGACTTTATTTATAATTTGATTGATCATTTTGTTCCCACTGGTAATTCCGTAGTAGATAAGAAGAAATTTCCTCCATGGTGGATGAGAAAATTAAACCACCACAGATGTAGAAAAAGGCTTTGAAACAGGTCCAAAATTCACCCAACCTAGCAAAGAAAGCACAGTATAAAACGGAAAAAAGACATTTTTGAGAACTGGTGAACAGACTAAAAGTAAACATGAGTTAAACCTAGCTGAAAATGCTACAAAAAAACAATAATATGCTGATTAAGCATTTATACTGTTATGGAAGGGATATAACTTCTAATCTAATCATTATAACTGATGACAATTTCATCATAAAGCCTTCAGACAAGCAAATAGTTTTGCTGATGGTTTCTTTGCAAACTGATCAGTCAGTGGACCTAACCATCTTCTAAACACTGAAATATCAGGTGATTGTCCAGTAATTTCATCTGAAGCCATCAGTAAAGCTTTAAAATCTATTAAGTCTAAATTATCAGCTGGTCATGATGGCCTAATTTTATTTTTAAATGAATGCAATAGTGAACTGTCTGGTGCCTTGTCTCTTGGCCCTACTTCAAAGATCCCTCACAGAAGGAATTGTGCTAGTGCTGCGGTAGCGTTGTCACCTCACAGTAAGACGTTGTCTTGTTCGACTCTCAGCTAGAGCGTCTTCTGTGTGGAGACATGTGTGAATGGGTGTTTCATTGAAGGTTGTGTGTCAGCGCCGGGAACTCGGCACGTAAAAATCTACTGCCAATCATTAGCAGACAGGAGTTCTGCTGTGGCAACCCCTAACCGGGAAAAGCCGAAAGACACAACAACAACTTGGAAAAAAGCCATAGTTGTACCCATATCAAAATGTCAAGCTGGTACCACCATTGATAACAATAGGCCAGTTAGTCTAACGTGTATTAGGTAAATCCTTTAAGCAGGCACTATGCTATTTAATACAGCACTCTTGCAATTTTACTATAGCCATTTATGGTTTACCACCATTTTAGTGAAACTTCTACTCTTCACCCCCACTAGCAGATCCACCCCATTTTCTTTTAATGTTACATATAAAACAATCCAAGTAGTGCCAGAGACCGTTGAACCAAAAAATCTCAAGAGTTTAATCCAGTAAAACTGTAGTTTACACGGAAAGCTGTATCACAAGAAAACTGTATTAACACTCTTAGAATCAGAACACCATATACGCGTTTTCGTCCTTACACATAGGACTTCATCAGCTTTTAATGTTACATCCTACAATGGTACCTCTATCTCTCCAGATACCCATACTAAGCTTTTAGAGGTTATTATAGATAATAATCTTAAATTTGACCAACAGGTCAACAAAACCATACAGACAATCAATAAGAAGCTTGGATCTCTGTACAGAAACAAGTCATTTTTAACCCCATTGGCTAGAACTGCAATCGCCCGGTCGCACCTACTCTCTGCTCTTATCTATGCCTCTCCTGTTCTCTCCAAACTTAATAAATCTGAACTGAGTGAGCTCTCCCATAACTCCTGTACTCTCTAACGTTACTAAATCTGAACTGAGTGAGCTCTCCCATAGCTCCTGTACTCTCCAACCTTAATAAATCTGAACTGAGTGAGCTCTCCCATAGCTCCTGTACTCTCTAACATTACTAAATCTGAACTGAGTGACCTCTCCCATAGCTTCTGTACTCTCCAACCTTAATAAATCTGAACTGAGTGAGCTCTCCCATAGCTCCTGTACTCTCTAACGTTACTAAATCTGAACTGAGTGAGCTCTCCCATAGCTCCTGTACTCTCTAACGTTACTAAATCTGAACTGAGTGAGCTCTCCCATAGCTCCTGTACTCTCCAACCTTAATAAATCTGAGCTGAGTGAGCTCTCCCATAGCTCCTGTACTCTCTAACGTTACTAAATCTGAACTGAGTGAGCTGAGCTCTCCCATAGCTCCTGTACTCTCTAACGTTACTAAATCTGAACTGAGTGAGCTCTCCCATAGCTCCTGTACTCTCTAACGTTACTAAATCTGAACTGAGTGAGCTCTCCCATAGCTCCTGTACACTCTAACATTACTAAATCTGAACTGAGTGAGCTCTCCCATAGCTCCTGTACTCTCTAACGTTACTAAATCTGAACTGAGTGAGCTCTCCCATAGCTCCTGTACTCTCTAACGTTACTAAATCTGAACTGAGTGAGCTCTCCCATAGCTCCTGTACTCTCTAATGTTACTAAATCTGAACTGAGTGAGCTCTCCCATAGCTCCTGTACTCTCCAACCTTAATAAATCTGAACTGAGTGAGCTCTCCCATAGCTCCTGTACTCTCTAACGTTACTAAATCTGAACTGAGTGAGCTCTCCCATAGCTGCTTCCTGTACTCTAACGTTACTAAATCTGAACTGAGTGAGCTCTCCCATAGCTCCTGTACTCTCTAACGTTACTAAATCTGAACTGAGTGAGCTCCTCCCATAGCTCTCTAATGTTACTAAATCTGAACTGAGTGAGCTCTCCCATAGCTCCTGTACTCTCCAACCTTAATAAATCTGAACTGAGTGAGCTCCCATAGCTCCTGTACTCTCTAACGTTACTAAATCTGAACTGAGTGAGCTCTCCCATAGCTCCTGTACTCTCTAACGTTACTAAATCTGAACTGAGTGAGCTCTCCCATAGCTCCTGTACTCTCTAACGTTACTAAATCTGAACTGAGTGAGCTCTCCCATAGCTCCTGTACTCTCCAACCTTAATAAATCTGAACTGAGTGAGCTCTCCCATAGCTCCTGTACTCTCTAACGTTACTAAATCTGAACTGAGTGAGCTCTCCCATAGCTCCTGTACTCTCTAATGTTACTAAATCTGAACTGAGTGAGCTCTCCCATAGCTCCTGTACTCTCTAACGTTATTAAATCTGGACTGAGTGAGCTCTCTCATAGCTCCTGTACTCTAACGTTACTAAATCTGAACTGAGTGAGCTCTCCCATAGCTCCTGTACTCTCTAACGTTACTAAATCTGAACTGAGTGAGCTCTCCCATAGCTCCTGTACTCTCTAATGTTACTAAATCTGAACTGAGTGAGCTCTCCCATAGCTCCTGTACTCTCTCCGTTAATAAATCTGAACTGAGTGAGCTCTCCCATAGCTCCTGTACTCTAACGTTACTAAATCTGAACTGAGTGAGCTCTCCCATAGCTCCTGTACTCTCTAACGTTACTAAATCTGAACTGAGTGAGCTCTCCCATAGCTCCTGTACTCTCTAACGTTACTAAATCTGAACTGAGTGAGCTCTCCCATAGCTCCTGTACTCTCTAACGTTACTAAATCTGAACTGAGTGAGCTCTCCCATAGCTCCTGTACTCTCCAACCTTAATAAATCTGAACTGAGTGAGCTCTCCCATAGCTCCTGTACTCTAACGTTACTAAATCTGAACTGAGTCAGCTCTCCCATAGCTCCTCTACTCTCTAACCTTACTAAATCTGAACTGAGTGAGCTCTCCCATAGCTCCTGTACTCTCTAACGTTACTAAATCTGAACTGAGTGAGCTCTCCCATAGCTCCTGTACTCTCTAACGTTACTAAATCTGAACTGAGTGAGCTCTCCCATAGCTCCTGTACTCTAACGTTACTAAATCTGAACTGAGTGAGCTCTCCCATAGCTCCTGTACTCTAACGTTACTAAATCTGAACTGAGTGAGCTCTCCCATAGCTCCTGTACTCTAACGTTACTAAATCTGAACTGAGTGAGCTCTCCCATAGCTCCTGTACTCTAATGTTACTAAATCTGAACTGAGTGAGCTCTCCCATACCTTAACAAATCTGAACTGAGTGAGCTTTCCCATAACTCCTGTACTCTCTAACGTTACTAAATCTGAACTGAGTGAGCTCTCCCATAGCTCCTGTACTCTAACGTTACTAAATCTGAACTGAGTGAGCTCTCCCATAGCTCCTGTACTCTCTAACGTTACTAAATCTGAACTGAGTGAGCTCTCCCATAGCTCCTGTACTCTCTAACGTTACTAAATCTGAACTGAGTGAGCTCTCCCATAGCTCCTGTACTCTCCAACCTTAATAAATCTGAACTGAGTAAGCTCTCCCATAGCTCCTGTACTCTCTAACGTTAATAAATCTGAACTGAGTGAGCTCTCCCATAGCTCCTGTACTCTCTAACGTTAATAAATCTGAACTGAGTAAGCTCTCCCATAGCTCCTGTACTCTCTAATGTTACTAAATCTGAACTGAGTGAGCTCTCCCATAGCTCCTGTACTCTCTAACGTTAATAAATCTGAACTGAGTCAGCTCTCCCATAGCTCCTGTACTCTCTAACGTTACTAAATCTGAACTGAGTGAGCTCTCCCATAGCTCCTGTACTCTCCAACCTTAATAAATCTGAACTGAGTGAGCTCTCCCATAGCTCCTGTACTCTCTAACGTTACTAAATCTGAACTGAGTCAGCTCTCCCATAGCTCCTGTACTCTCTAACGTTACTAAATCTGAACTGAGTGAGCTCTCCCATAGCTCCTGTACTCTCTAATATTAATAAATCTGAACTGAGTCAGCTCTCCCACAGCTACAACCATATTGCCAGATTCGCCACTGGCTCAACCTACAGAACCCATCACTGCCAGAACCTTAAACAACTAGAGTGGCTAGAACTGCCAAGTTTAATTCAATTCAATCAACTCTTAAGAGCACACAAAATTCTATACCAACCTGAAGATACCCCCTCACTATAAATATTATAAAGCCATATAACAACTTGAGGTCACTACTGTCATCCAACAAACTACTGGTCCAAACCTACAAAGCTAATAACTCAACTGGTGAATCCCTGTTTGCCAACTTTGTTGGAAAAACCTGGAATTCACTACCAAACTATATATCCCTTCAATCCTCCCGAAGTCTCTTCAAAAAAGCATCAAACAGTATTTCAAAATGAACTGGCTATGTCCCTGTACCAACCCTGATTAAGCTACAAAATGATAATCCTACCTAAATAGCATCGTAAACATTTAATACTCAACAATGTTTTGTTCCAGTCTAACGATTTTTGTTTTTAATGTGTCAGACCATGTAACTTATGAGTCCCTATTGAGAACATTACTAAACTATTGTAAATATAAATAACTCCTTGTCTTATATTTTCTGTGTACCTAACTGTTGTGTAATCTTTGTAATTTTGTCATTTGGAGCGTTCCCCCTGGGCCTCCACTGAAATTGGACATATATCCAATCAGATTATCCCGGTCAACACATGTAAAATAAATAAATAAATAAATAAAATTTAGCGATAGCTACAATGTAAAATTACTAAATAATTTAACCAGAAGGTCACAAGATGAGAATGCTAAGGACTACTTGTTCGAACAATGTTAAACATCAAGTCTTCCTTACCTGCATGGACATAGGAACAAGTAATACCATGGGTCCAGAAGGCAGGGCAGGTCTAGATGTTGGCACAAGAAATCAATGACATTGTCATCTTGTGACCTTCTGGCCACATTGTTTATTAATTCCACATTGTAGTAATCACTAAAATGATAGTAAATTGATATTTCTCAGTATGGATTTTTATTTGGGTGCTCATGTTTAACTAAGCTAATCAGTTTTTATGAACATATCATCAACACAATAGAATATGGCCTCACAGTAGATGCAATTTATTTAGATATTGCTAAGACACTTGACACTATTCTTTTTGATGCCATATTGAACACAATGGCTAAGTGGAATATTGACCCTTACATAAGCAGGTAACCAAATTGCTGGTGGGATGGAAATGCACAGTTAGAAGTAAGAACAGTTTTTCAAATGACAAACTCCTCAGGGTGGGAGTTCCTCAGAGATCTGTCCTGGAGCCTCTGCTTTTTGGCCTTTTAATGTCTACTTGTCCATCTAGTGAATACACCTGTATCAGCAAATCTTCTCAAAATAACAAGGTTGGCGTCATAGTTACCAGCATTAATGATATCAGTGCTCTTCAAGGCTACCTTGATATTATTCATAAGTTGACCACAACCAGGGGTATGACGTTTGATGCCAAAAAGTGCACTTTGGGAAACAGAACCCTGAACATCAATATGCCTTAGATAACTGTAGATAACTGTTAAGAAAGGTTACCTTTGTAAGGGTCTGGAAGGGAGGGGGGTCTTTGTGGATTTAACTTTCCATTTTGATGAGTATATCAAATTATTCACAAGAAGGTGCTACTGTCTAATCAGACTTATCCTAGTCTGTTTTACCATTATGGATAAACAAGTTCTGATGCCATTATATTCCATGGCTGTTAAACCAGTCATAGAATATTGTAGCTCCTTCTGCATGCTCAGTTCTCCATGACTGAAGAAATTGGAATGCATTCAGCAGACATTATTAAGGCACTTAACATGACTGTCAAATATGACATATAGAAGGAGGCTTGAACATTCATCCTTATATTCCAAGTACAAATTACTAAGAGTTGACTTAATATTGGTGTTAAAATGCTTGAAGCTTGAACTGAGGAATGTCGACTTTACTGAAACTACCTGGACTTCCGGTTATGTCCTATGAATGTTTTGCATGGGAGCAAGCCCTCCTGTTCTCAGCACACCCCCTGCTACATATATATGTATATATACATATATATATATTTACACATACAGTTACCTAATGCGTATAACAGTGAGTTGTACAAGGAAGAAGAGAATGGATGTAGACAGCAGGGATCTATACATTTGTTTTTGGCCTTTGATGATGCACATTACTGATTTCTCTTGGAGCCTCCATACAGTGTGCTACATCTGGGTCATGTACTGGCTCGTCTCACATCTGCCACAGTCTGACCATCATTTCCCCATCAACCTGCACTACGCCATGCACCTGTCATCTGCACATTCAAGCCACATCTGCTGCAGTACATCCCTCATTTCCACTGTGCACACTGTTCCATTCACATTGCATGTGCCGATTTGTGCCCTCTCTGATGCAGTACATCCCTCATTTCCACTGTGCACACTGTTCCATTCACATTGCATGTGCCAATTTGTGCCCTCTCTGATGCAGTACATCCCTCATTTCCACTGTGCACACTGTTCCATTCACATTGCATGTGCCGATTTGTGCCCTCTCTGATGCAGTACATCCCTCATTTCCACTGTGCACACTGTTCCATTCACATTACATGTGCTGATTTGTGCCATCTCTGATGCAGTGCATCCCTAGTGTCATTTGAACAATGGTAGAGAATTCACTGCCCATTGCAAACATGCACTCATGACTCCTATGATGAAACAGAGTTTGTCTTCTGGGAGACCTCTGAACTGATAACAGCTGCACACAGATACTTCCTTATACAAAATGTCATGTGCTGTGCTGTCCCGTGGCATATGGACGTGCATGTTCATCAGTAGCTGATTACAGAATCGTGGATCAGTTGACATATTATGCATTTCTCATGACAGATAACCGAAACCAATGGTGGCTTTCTGAAAAGATGTAGCACATGAATATACCCAATGTGCCATTTACAGTGTAGTCTTTAGGTCTGCTAGCCAAAAAACAGTTCGCCTACCTGTCTGAGAATAATCAAAGAATAATAAAAATGTTTGCTGGTAACAATGGGAGTATGGGGCAAGTGGAAGAACATGGGTGTATCTGGGACATGTCCTAAAGTATGTGCATCACCTGTCTAGGGAGGTTAAATTGAAGATACCACAGTCCCACATCTGTGTCTCAATCAGCCACAATTTAACTGCTGACCCGGACATACCCTTATACTGGGGACCAGTGCAGAATAAATGGTCTGACTTGTCTCAGACAGACCTCAGCCACAGTTGGCATCTGTGAGGAGGAAGGAGCAGGGACCAGTGAACTCCTTGGTATGCAGAAATTTGAATTATTACACATATGTAGTACTGTGTGCATTATGATCTGTGCCCTGACTGTGTATACTTATTATGGTTCAGACTATTTTACAGATTTAAAATGTAGACAGGAGAGCAGAGAACAGGCAGCTATGTACTGAAATATAGCACAGGCTCACTTGGAGGCAAATTGCACCCATCAGATTATGTACTGGCTATGTGTGAGTTTGTATATCTGATCCTGTGCTGGCTGTGTGTTGAGTATATACATCTAATCATGTACTGGCAGTGTGTGAGTATGTACATCTGTTAATGTGCTGGCTGTGAGTGAGTATTTACATATAATCACTTACTGGCTGTGTATAAGTATGTACATCTGATCATGTACCGGCAGTGTAAGTATGTACATCTGGTCATGTACTGTCTGTGTGTGAGCATGTACATCTAATCAGGTGCTGGCTGTGCGTGTGAATATGAACTTCTGGTCATGTACTGGCAATGTGTGGAGATGTACATCTGATCATGTGCTGTCAGTGTGTGAGTATGTTCATCTAATCATGTACTGGCTGTATGTGAGTATGCACATCTGATCATGTACTGGTTATGTGTGAAGATATACATCTGATCATGGGCTGGTTATGTGTGAGCATGTTCATCTAATCATGTACTGGCTGTGTGTGAGTATCTATACTGATTATGTACTGGCTGTGTGAGTATGTACACCTGATCATGTGCTGGCTATGTATATGTACATCTGATCATGTGCTAGATTTGTATGAATATGTACATTTGATCATCTGCTGGCTGTGTGTGAGTACATACATCTGATAATATACTGGTTGTGTGTCTGTATCTACATCTGATTGTGTACTGTACTGGCTGTGTGTGAGTATTTACATATGATCATGTATTGTTTGTGTGTCAGTATGCTCGTACATCTGATTATGTACTGGCTGAGTGTGTGTGTGTACTTGTGCTTGTTTGTTATCTCTGTGTGAGTATGGCAATCAGTGTATGTTCAGGCAGAATGTGAGAAGTACATCTACACCTGGCTTGCAATATTTGTTGATGTAAGTCAGCATGTTAGCTGTGTGAATAGGTGCATCTTCTCATGTACTGGCTGTGTGTGAGAATGCCTATCAGCTCATGTGCAGTAAGGACATCTGAACATGTGCTGGCTGTGTGTGACTCTGTCCATCAGATCATGTACTGACTATGTGTAAGTATGTTTTTTGTGAGTGTGCACTTCTGCTCATGGTCTTTCTGTGTACGAGTTTGTACTTCTGATCATTTGTTAGCTGTGTGTGAGTATGTGCATCTGATCGTGCACTAGCTGTGTGTGAGTATGCACATCACATCATGTACTGGCTGTGTTTGAGTATGTACATCTGATCATGTACTGGCTATGTTTGAGTATGTACATCTGCATGTGCTGGGTGTTTGTGAGTATGTAGATCTGATCATGTGCTGGCTGTGTGTGAGTATGTACATCTGATTGTTTGCTTGCTGTTTGTGAGTATGTATGTCTTATCGTGTACTGGATGTGTATGAGTATGTATGCCTGATCATGTGCTGGTTGTGTGTGAGTATGTACATGAGATTATGTGCTGGCTGTGTGTGAGTATGTACATTAGATCATGTATTGGCTGTGTGTATGTACATCTGATCATGTACTGGCTGTGTGTGAGTATGTACATCTGATCATGTATGGGCAGTGTGTGAGTATGTACATCTGATTGTGTACTGGCTGTGTGTGAGTATGTACATCAGATCATGTATTGGCTCTGTGTATGTACATCTGATCATGTACTGGCTATGTGTGAGTTCATTGTTTCATAGGTTCATAGATGTGTACTAGGCTAATGGTCCTGAGGTCTTTACAAGCCTAGCCCATAGGATTACTCTGGCATCATGCCACCTGACCTTAGTTCCCAATGTATATCTTGGGTAAAGCCACTGGAGTGATCTCTGTGGTGAATTTCCTATTTCCCATCCACTCATCAAGATTTCTCTTGAAGAGGGCCAGTGAGGTGCTTTGCTTGACATGTATGGGAAGTCTATTCCATAGCATGGGCAGTCTCTGGGTTATGAACCTGTCCTTACAGCATGTTGCGTTGATTGTGGAAATGAGGTTGAGGTCTCTGGAGCATGTGGTGTGGAGCAATTGGGATTTCTTTAGATGTAACATTTCTAACAGAGCTGGGTCAGACATGGCTTTGTAAGTCAAGCAGAGTTCACCTCTAAGTAAGCGATATGAGACAGAGAATAGTTGGAGTTTTTTTAGTCTGTCTCTATAGGACAAATCTTTAAGGCCTAGGGTCCTCTTTGTAAAGTACTTTTGTGGCCTCTCCAGTTGTTGCTGGTGTTTAGTGAGGTAAATGCCAAATGGGGCCTTGTATTCAATGACTGGCCTAATGAGGGATGAGTGGAAGGAGACAATGACCTCTTTCTTCCTGGATGCAAAACCCTTAGTAATGAGATGTGCCACAGTAGTAATGAGCATGTGAATCAGATCATTTGCTGGCTGTTTGTGAATATGTACATCTGATCATGTACTGGCTGTGTGTGAGTATGTACATCTGCTTGTGTACTGGCTGTGTGTGAGTATGTACATCTGATTGTGTACTGGCTGTGTGTGAGTATGTATATCTGATCATGTACTGGCTGTGTGTTAGTATGTACATCTGATTGTGTACTGGCTGAGTGTGAGTATGTATATCTGATCATGTCCTGGCTGTGTGTTGAGTATATACATCTAATCATGTACTAGCAGTGTGTGAGTATGTACATCTGTTAATGTGCTGGCTGTGAGTGGGTATTTACATATAATCACTTACTGGCTGTGCATAAGTATGTACATCTGATCATGTACCGGCAGTGTAAGTATGTACATCTGGTCATGTACTGTCTGTGTGTGAGCATGTACATCTAATCAGGTGCTGGCTGTGCGTGTGAATATGAACTTCTGGTCATGTACTGGCTATGTGTGGAGATGTACATCTGATCATGTGCTGTCAGTGTGTGAATATGTTCATCTAATCATGTACTGGCTGTATGTGAGTATGCACATCTGATCATGTACTGGTTATGTGTGAAGATATACATCTGATCATGGGCTGGTTATGTGTGAGCATGTTCATCTAATCATGTACTGGCTGTGTGTGAGTATCTATACTGATTATGTACTGGCTGTGTGAGTATGTACACCTGATCATGTGCTGGCTATGTATATGTACATCTGATCATGTGCTAGATTTGTATGAATATGTACATTTGATCATCTGCTGGCATTGTGAGAGTACATACATCTGATAATATACTGGTTGTGTGTCTGTATCTACATCTGATCATGTACTGGCTGTGTATGAGTATTTACATATGATCATGTATTGTTTGTGTGTCAGTATGTTCGTACATCTGATTATGTACTGGCTGAGTGTGAGTGTGTACTTGTGCTTGTTTGTTATCTCTGTGTGAGTATGGCAATCAGTGTATGTTCAGGCAGAGTGTGAGAAGTACATCTGCACCTGGCTTGCAATATTTGTTGATGTAAGTCAGCATGTTAGCTGTGTGAATAGGTGCATCTTCACATGTACTGGCTGTGTGTGAGAATGCCTATCAGCTCATGTGCAGTAAGGACATCTGAACATGTGCTGGCTGTGTGTGACTCTGTCCATCAGATCATGTACTGACTATGTGTAAGTATGTTTTTTGTGAGTGTGCACTTCTGCTCATGGTCTTTCTGTGTACGAGTTTGTACTTCTGATCATTTGTTAGCTGTGTGTGAGTATGTGCATCTGATCGTGCACTAGCTGTGTGTGAGTATGCACATCACATCATGTACTGGCTGTGTTTGAGTATGTACATCTGATCATGTACTGGCTATGTTTGAGTATGTACATCTGCATGTGCTGGGTGTTTGTGAGTATATAGATCTGACCATGTGCTGGCTGCGTGTGAGTATGTACATCTGATTGTTTGCTTGCTGTTTGTGAGTATGTATGTCTTATCGTGTACTGGATGTGTATGAGTATGTATGCCTGATCATGTGCTGGTTGTGTGTGAGTATGTACATGAGATTATGTGCTGGCTGTGTGTGAGTATGTACATTAGATCATGTATTGGCTGTGTGTGTGTACATCTGATCATGTACTGGCTGTGTGTGAGTATGTACATCTGATTGTGTACTGGCTGTGTGTGAGTATGTACATCAGATCATGTATTGGCTGTGTATATGTACATCTGATCATGTACTGGCTATGTGTGAGTTCATTGTTTCATAGGTTCATAGATGTGTACTAGGCTAATGGTCCTGAGGTCTTTACAAGCCTAGCTCATAGGATTACTCTGGCATCATGCCACCTGACCTTAGTTCCCAATGCATATCTTGTGTAAAGCCACTGGAGTGATCTCTGTGGTGAATTTCCTATTTCCCATCCACTCATCAAGATTTCTCTTGAAGAGGGCCAGTGAGGTGCTTTGCTTGACATGTATGGGAAGTCTATTCCATAGCATGGGCAGTCTCTGGGTTATGAACCTGTCCTTACAGCATGTTGCGTTGATTGTGGAAATGAGATTGAGGTCTCTGGACCGTGTGGTGTGGAGCAATTGGGATTTCTTTAGATGTAACATTTCTAACAGAGCTGGGTCAGACATGGCTTTGTAAGTCAAGCAGAGTTCGCCTCTAAGTAAGCGATATGAGACAGAGAATAGTTGGAGTTTTTTAGTCTGTCTCTATAGGACAAATCTTTAAGGCCTAGGGTCCTCTTTGTAAAGTACTTTAGTGGCCTCTCCAGTTGTTGCAGGTGTTTAGTGAGGTACATGCCAAATGGGACCTTGTATTCAATGATTGGCATAATGAGGGATGAGTGGAAGGAGACAATGACCTCTTTCTTCCTGGATGCAAAACCCTTAGTAATGAGATGTGCCACAGTAGTAATGAGCATGTGAATCAGATCATTTGCTGGCTGTTTGTGAATATGTACATCTGATCATGTACTGGCTGTGTGTGAGTATGTACATCTGCTTGTGTACTGGCTGTGTGTGAGTATGTACATCTGATTGTGTACTGGCTGTGTGTGAGTATGTATATCTGATCATGTACTGGCTGTGTGTTAGTATGTACATCTGATTGTGTACTGGCTGAGTGTGAGTATGTACATCTGATCATGTACTGGCTGTTTGTGAGTATGTACATCTGATCATGTACTGGCTGTGTGTGAGTATGTACATCTAATCATGTACTGGCTGTGTGTGAGTATGTATACCTGATCGTATACTGGCTCTGTGTGAGTATGTACATCTGATCGTGTACTGGCTGTGTGTGAGTATGTATGTCTGATCGTATACTGGCTGTGTGTGAGTATGTACATCTGATCATGTGCTGGCTGTATGTGAGTATGTACATCATATAATGTACTGGCTGTTTGTGAGTATGTGCATCAGATCATTTGCAGACTGTCTGTGTGTACGTACACCACATCATGTGCTAGCTATGTGTGAGTATGTACATGAGATCATGTGCTGGTTGTGTGTATGTTCATCTAATCATGTACTGGTTGTGTGTGAGTATGTACATCTGATCATGTGTTGGATATGTGTGAGTCTGTATATTTAATCATGGTCTGGCTGTGTGTCAGTATGGACATCTGAACATGTGCTGGCTGTGTTTGACTGCATCCATCAGAACATGTACTGGCTATGTGTAAGTATTTTTTTGTGAGTGTGCACTTCTGCTCATGGTCTTTCTGTGTGTGAGTGTGTACATCTGATCATTTGCTAGCTGTGTGCGAGTATGTACATCTGATCGTGCACTGGCTATGTGTGAGTATGTGCATCACATGTACTGGCAATGTATGAATATGTAGATCTGATCATGTGCTGGCTGTGTGTGAGCATGTACATCTGATCGTGTGCTTGCTGTTTGTGAGAATGTACATCTTAGCGTGTACTGGATGTGTGTGAGTATGTACGTCTGGTCATGTGCTGGTTGTGTGCAAGTATGTACATGAGATCATGTGCTGGCTGTGTGTGAGTATGTACATCAGAACATGTATTGGCTGTGTGTAAGTATGTACATCTGATCATGAGCTGGCTGTGTGTGAGATCATAGGTTCATAGGTGTGTACTAGGCTAATGGCCCTGGAGCCTTTACAAGCCTAGCCCATAGGATTACTCTGGCATCATGCCACCTGACCTTAGTTCCCAGTGCCTCTGTCAAGTACAGCCACTGGAATGATCCCTGAGGTGAATTTTTTATTTCCCATCCACTCATCAGGATTTCTCTTGAAGAGGGCCAGTGAGGTCCTCTGCTTGACATGTATGGGACTCATGGGCAGTCTCTGGCTTATCAACCTGTCCCTCTAGCATGTTGTGTTGATTGTGGTAATGAGGTTATGGTCTCTGGAGCGTGCAGTGTGGTGTGGAGGGATTGGGATTTCTTTAGATGTAGCATTTATAACAGTGCTGGGTCAGACATGGCTTTGTAAGTCAAGCAGAGATCGCCTCTAAGTAGGTGATATGAGACAGAGAATAGTTGGAGTTTTTTTAGTCTGTTCATATAGGACAAATGTTTAAGGCCTAGTGTCCTCTTTGTGAGGTATTTTTGTGGCCTCTCCAGTTGTTGCAGGTGTTCATTGAGGTACATGCCAAATGGGGCCTTGTATTCAATGACTGGCCTAATGAGGGATGAGTAGAAGAAGGCAATGACCTCTTTCTTCCTGGATGCAAAACCCTTAGTAATGAGATGTGCCACAGTAATAATGAGTATGTGAATCAGATCATTTGCTGGCTGTTTGTGAGTATGTACATCTGATCATGTACTGGCTGTGTGTGAGTATGTACATCTGATTGTGTACTGGCTGTGTGTGAGTATGTACATCTGATTGTGTACTGGCTGTGTGTGAGTATGTACATCAGATCATAAATTGGCTATGTGTATTTACATCTGAAAATGGGCTGGCTCTGTGTAAGTATATCAGACCATGTGCTGGCTGTGTGTGAGCATGTACATCTGATCATGTACTGGCAGTGAGTGAGTATGTACATCAGATCATGTGCTGGCTATCTGTGAATATACATCTGATCGTGTGCTGGAAGTGTGTGAGTATGTTCAACTAATCATGTTCTGGCTTTGTGTGAGTATGTGCATCAAATCATTTGCAGACTGTGTGTGAGTATGTACACCACATCATGTGCTAGCTGTGTGTGAATATGTACATGACAGCATGTGCTGGCTGTGTATGAGTATGTACATGAGATCATGTGCTGGGTATGTGTATGTTCATCTAATCATGGACTGGTTCTGTGTGAGTATGTACATCTGATCATGTGTTGGATGTGTGTGAGTATGTATATTTGATCATGGTCTGGCTGTGTGTCAGTATGGACATCTGAACATGTGCTGGTTGTATGTGACTGTGTCCATGAGATCATGTACTGGTTATGTGTAAGTATGTATATCTGATCATATGTTGGCTGTGTGTGAATATATATATATCTGATCATGTACTTACTGTGTGTGAGCATGTACTTCTGATCATGTACAGACTGTTTGTGAGTATGTACATGTGCTCGTTTATTATCCCTGTGAGTATTGGAATTAGTGCATGTTCAGGCTAAGTGTGAGAAGTACATCTCCTCATGGCTTCTCGTATTTGTTGATGTACATCAGTACATGTTAGCTATGTGAATAGGTGCATCTACTCATGTACTGGCTGTGTGTGAGAAGGCCCATTAGCTCATGTACAGGCCGTTTATGATGACATGTATCATCTCATGTACTTGGTATATGTGAGTATGTACATCTGCTCATGGTCTGGCTTTGTGTGAGTGTCTATATCAGCTCATGTGCTGGATGGGTGTGAGGATGCAAATCTGTTCATGGTCTGGCTGTGTGTGAGTATGCACATTTGATCATGGTCTGGCTGTATGTGAGTATGTTCATCTGTTCATGGTCTGGCATTATGTGAGTGTGTATATTAGCTTGTGTGTGTGTGTGTGTGTGTGTGTGTGTGTGTGTGTGTGTGTGTGTGTGTGTGTGTGTGTGTGTGTGTGTGTGTGTGTGTGTGTGTGTGTGTGTGTGTGTGTGTGTGTGTGTGTGTGTGTGTGCATCTGCTCATGGTCTGGCTGTGTGTGATTGTGTACATCAGCTAATTGTCTAGCTGTACTGGCTGTATGTGAGTATCCACATCAGATCATGCACTGGCTGTGTGTGTGCACATCTGATCATGTACTGGCTGCGTGTGATTATGTACATCTGGTCATGTGCTGACTATGTGTGAATATGTACATCTGCTCATGTGCTGGCTGTGTGTGAGTATATAAGATCATGTTTGATCATAGTTTGGCTGTGTGTGAGTATGGACATCTAATCATGTACTGGCTGTGTGTGAGTATGTACATCTAATCATGTACTGGCTGTGTGTGAGTATGTATATCTGATCGTATACTGGCTGTGTGTGAGTATGTACATCTGATCGTGTACTGACTGTTTGTGAGTATGTATGTCTGATTATGTGCTGGCTGTGTGTGAGTTTATGCATAAGATTATTTGCTGGCTGTTTGTGAGTATGTGCATCAGATCATGTATTAATTGTGTGTGAGTATGTACATTTGTTCATGGTCTGGCTGTATGTGAGTGTGTACATCAGCTCCTGATCTGTGTGTGTGTGTGTGTGTGTGTGTGTGTGTGTGTGTGTGTGTGTGTGTGTGTACATCCACTCATGGTCTAGCTGCGTGTGAGTGTGCATATCTGCTCATGTGCTGGGTGCATGATTGTGTACATCTGCTCATGTGCTGGCTGTGAGTGAGTATGTAAATCTGATAATGTGCTGGATGTGTGTGAGTATATACATTTGATCACGGTATGGTTGTGTGTGAGTATGTACAACTGATCATGTACTGGCTGGGTGTGAGTATGTACACCTGGTCATGTACTGGCTCTGTGTGAGTATGTACGTCTGATCATGTACTGGTTGTGTGTGTGTGTATATGCATCTGATCATGTGTTGGATGTGTGTGAGTATGCACATTTGATCATGGTTGGCTGTGTGTGAGTATGGACATCTGAACATGTGCTGGCTGTGTGTGACAGTGTCCATCAGATCATGTACTGGCTGTGTGTGAGTATGTACATCAGATCATGTATTGGTTGTGTGTGAGTATGTACATTTGTTCATGGTTTGGCGGTATGTGAGTGTATACATCAGCTCATGGTCTGGCTGTGAGTGTGTGTGTGTGTGTGTGTGTGTGTGTGTGTGTGTGTGTGTGTGTGTGTGTGTGTGTGTGTGTGTGTGTGTGTGTATCCACTCATGGTCTGGTTGTGTGTGAGTGTGCATATCTGCTCCTGTGCTGGGTGCATGATTGTGTACATCTACTCATATGCTGGCTGTGAGTGAGTATGTAAATCTGATCATGTGCTGGATGTTCTATTATTAGCTGTATTATTATTGTGCTGTATTAGCTTTCATTTGGCATCTCCCGTCCCCCTTCCAGTACCTTTACCTCACCACTCTATCTTCTGGTGTTGCATCACCAGGTAAAACAGTTCCTTAACTCACTAGCTGAATCACAGGTAATGATATACTCCTCTTTATTACCCCTCTTGTTCGCACCATACCTCCTTACCTTGTATGAAAACCATTTTCTCACGGGATTTCAGGTCCCAAAAAGCCATACTGTCAACCCAGCTGTAAATCCTTCCACCTTCAACCATACCAGATCCTATCCAACATCTTGTTCACTCTATCAACATCTCAACCCCAGGCACATTAGCTCTAGATCAAAACACTACCACAAACTAATAAACAAATTCCTGAAGTTCATCACCAAGAATAGACTCACCCTAATACTTGGTGGTGATATTCACCCCAACCCTGGCCCACCCACTTCAGATACACATACCCCCTCTACTTGCAATCTAAGCTACAAACCTACAATTAATAGGCAAACTGACTCTCTCCTAGCCTGTCATCTCAATATTAGAAGCATTAATAACAAGGTACATGAATTGCATGCACTTCTGGATGTCCACTCCCCTGAGATTCTCTGTTTATCTGAAACCTGGTTAAAACCCAACACTAAAGACAATGAAGTGTTACCACCTGGGTAAAACATACACAGGCTGGAAAGTGCTTCGAGGAAGGGGGTCAGGTGGCTGTACTCTATAAATCTGAGTTGAATGTCACCATAGATGTAATACAACCACCTCAGCTCAATAACTCAGAGATTCTTGCCACCAATTTGCAACTTAATAAAAATAAATGTATTAATATCATCTGTATGTACATTCCCCCAGGTAACAATATATCTACACTTGAAGATATCCTGCACTGGCTGTCATGTCACTACCCCCAAGAAACCCTACTACTTGGAGACTTTAACATAGACTGGGGCACCTGTTCCTCAGAATCCCCAACCACCCATATTAACCTGCATGCATTTACACAAATTATATCTACCCCTACCAGGATAGGTAAACCCAACCAAAAAGAAAGCATACTTGACTGGGTACTCATAAATAGTCACCCCCAACTGTACACCTCTGGTACCCTCCTTGATGGCCTAAGCGATCACCTTCTCACATATGTAATTAAGCACAAAACCATTAATTCCAACAACCCTTACTCAGAAAGGTTAGAAAAACAATAAAACTTTGACCCTGCCAAATTCCAACAAGAACTAAACTCATGTAATTGGTCTATTCTAAAACACCTCCCCTTAGAGGAAGCAGTAGCATACTTTAACAACAAATTCCTTGAGATCCTTGATTTGCATGCATCTGTTCGTTCAAAGAGAACCAAGGCAAAAACTGCGCCATGGCTTTCTAAAGAGTTTAAACTCAAAATTACCCTTAGAAACAAAGCATGGGCTTATGACGTTCTTCTAAAGACCCTCAAGATCACACTAAATACAGGCAATCCAGGAATGAAACCAAAAAATCAATTTTACAAGACAAAAAACAATACTACTGTAATTTACAGACAGTAAATCAAAATAGCCTTCAGAAGTTTTGGGCAGGTTTAAATAATCTACTACATCCTGGACAAACTTCAACCCCAATCTCTGCTGCTACTATTGATAAAATCCCTGAAGATGTTTCTGACAGTTTTAACCAATTCTTTACTGAGACAATTCAAGCCCTAGCTAGCCAACTACCTCCTAGCTCTCCTGGTCCTGAAAGTAGCACCCTAGAAACCTACTCGCATTCAGCTTCCAACCAGTCACCACTTCACTTATCTGTACCTTGATCAAAAAATTAAAACCCACTACACTTTCTGCTGATCAACTCCCTGCCGAGTACCTACAAAAATCAGCTGATGCTATTGCTTACCCCGTCTCAATACTAATCAATCGAACCATAGTAGAAGCTAAAATTCCCACCATCTGGAAAATATCCTATGTAATCCCACTTCACAAAGGAGGCAGCTCTATTGAATTCTCAAATTATAGACCAATAGCTATACTCTCTCCACTTGCACAGATTATGGAAAAATGTATTAATAGACAACTCATGCACCACCTAATCCAGAATCACCTTATGGCAGATGCTCAGTATGGCTTCTGTCCTCATCACAGCACTACTTCAGCCCTCCTAGTCTTTACCAACACCATAAACCATAATCGCAACAATAATTATATATCCTCAGCCCTCTTCTTGGATCTTTCCAAGGCATTCGATATGGTTGATCACCAACTTTTAATCCACACCCTACAAACATTCTGTCTAGATTCTAGAGCCCTTTAATGGTTCAATCCTACCTGAATGGTCGACAGCAGGCTGTCCTCTGGCAGAACAAACTCTCTAACCTTCCACCTAACATCCTTGGAGTACCACAAGGCTCTATACTAGGCCCCTTGCTGTTCTCTATCTTCATTAATGATCTTTATACTGTCATCCCAAAAGTCAGCTGTATCCAATATGCTGATGACTCTACTCTGATTTGCTCAGCCACATCTCCAGTAGAGTTATGGTCAGCTACCCAGACCACCTTTAATACAATAGAAAGCTGGCTTTCTGAACATCGTCTGATCCTAAATCCCAAAAAACTAAAATGCTGTTATTTTCACCAACACGTAGGTTTACCACTTTCACCTTTACCATAAATTCAGATGATGGCACAATAATCTCCCCTGACCCCTCTACAAAACTATTAGGTGTTATCATAGACAATAATCTAAATTTCGACCTACATGTTAACCAAACTATCAAAACCATCAATAAAAAACTAGGGTCACTTTACAGAATAAAAGCCTTCCTAACCTCTCCAGCTAAAATTGCCATAGCTCACTCTCACCTTCTTTCAACCCTTCTGTATGCATCCCCTCTACTCTCGAATTTAAACAAGACTGTCCTTAACAAACTCTCAATTTGCTACAACCACATTGCCAGGTTTGCCACTGGGCTGCCTTTTAGAACACATCATTGCATCAATCTAAATCAGCTTGAGTGGCTTGAACTACCCAGCCTAATCCAGTATAACCAACTGATTTTGGCCTATAAAATCCTCTATAATCCGGATAATACTCCTGCACTTAAAAATATTATCACCCCCTATAACAATCCTAGACTGCTTCGATCCTCTAACAAACTACTAATTCAGACTAGAAAAAATAATAACACAGCTGGTGACTCTCTCTTTGCAAACTCTGTAAGTATATCCTGGAACTCTCTTCCAGCTGATATTACCTTACTTTCCACCTTAGGTCAATTTAAAACTAGACTCAGACAACATTTGTCACTTAACTGGCTATGTCAATGTAGCAAGCCTGGCTAACTCTCTCCAGAATGTGTACAAAATCTGTTAACCAGTTTACTGTGTAATTTAATTTAATCCTGACTTGCGCTCAGGATTAACTCTAACCTGTGGAACTTGTTTAACTTGCTTACCTATGTAATCTCTGTAAATAGTCTGTTTGTAATATGTAATGCTGGTATTATGTAATGCTGTATCTGCTTACCCTTGGAGCTTTTCTCCCCGGGTCTCCGCTGAAAATGGACATGCATCCAGTCAGACTATCCCGGTCAACAAATGTAAAATAAATAAATAAAATAAAATAAAATGTGTGTGAGTACATACATTTGATCATGGTATGGTTGTGTGATATGGAGATCTGAACATGTGCTGGCTGTGTTTGACAGTGTCCATCAGATCATGTACTGGCTATGTGTAAGTATGTTCTTTGTGAGTGTGCACTTCTGCTCATGGTCATTCTGTGTGTGAGTGTGTACATCTGATCATTTGCTAGCTGTGGGTGAGTATGTACATCTAATCATGCACTGGCTGTGTGTGAGTATGCACATCACATCGTGTACTGGCTGTGTTTGAGTATGTACATCTGATCATATACTGGCTATGTTTGAGTATGTACATCTTGTCATGTACTGGATATGTGTGAGTATGTACATCTGATCATGTGCTGGCTGTGTGTGAGTATGTACATGAGATCATGTATTGGCTGTGTGTGAGTATGTACATCTGATCACGGGCTGGCTGTCTGTGAGTTCATAGGTTCATATATGTGTACTAGGCTAATGGCTCTGGGGCCTTTACAAGCCTAGCCCATAGGATTACCCTGGCATCGTGCCACGTGACCTTAGTTCCCAGTGCCTCTGTTGAGTAGAGCCACTGGAGCGATCCCTGAGGTAAATTTTCTATTTCCCATCCACTCATCAAGATTTCCCTTGAAGAGGGCCAGTGAGGTGCTCTGCTTGACATGTATGGGAAGTCTATTCCATAGCATGGGCAGTCTCTGGGATATGAACCTGTCCCTCTAGCATGTTGTGTTGATTGTGGTAATGAGTTTGAGGTCTCTGGATCATGTGGTGTGGAGGGATTGTGATTTCTTTAGATGTAGCATTTCTAACAGAGCTGGTTCAGACATGGCTTTGTAAGTCAAGCAGAGATCGCCTCTAAGTAGGTGACATGAGACAGAGAATAGTTGGAGTGTTTTTAGTCTGTCTATATAAGACAAATGTTTAAGGCCTAGTGTCCTCTTTGTGAGGTACTTTTGTAGCCTCTCCAGTTGTTGCAGGTGTTTAGTGAGGTACATGCCAAATGGGGCCTTGTATTCAATGATTGGCCTAATGAGGGATGAGTGGAAGGAGACAATGACCTCTTTCTTCCTGGATGCAAAACCCTTAGTAATGCGATGTGCCACAGTAGTAATGAATATGTGAATCAGATCATTTGCTGGCTGTTTCTGAGTATGTACATCTGACCATGTACTGGCTGTGTGTGAGTATGTACATCTGATTGTGTACTGGCTGTGTGTGAGTATGTACGTCTGATCATGTACTGGTTGTAAGTATATGTGTGAGTATATGCACCTGATCATGTGTTGGATGTGTGTGAGTATGCACATTTGATCATGGTTGGCTGTGTGTGAGTATTGACATCTGAACATGTGCTGTCTGTGTGTGACTGTGTCCATCAGATCATGTACTGGCTGTGTGTATGTACATCTGATCATGTGCTGGCTGTGTGTGAGTATGAATATCTAATCATGAACTGGCTGTGTGTGTGAGTATGTACATCTGAACATGTGCTCCTGTGTGTGAGTATATACCTCTGATCATGTGGTGGCTGTGTGTGAGTATGTACATCAGCTCATGTGCTGGCTGTGTGAGAGTATGTACATCTGATCATGTACTGGCTATGTGTGAAGATCCACATCTGATCATGTGCTGGCTGTGCATGTGTATGTTCATGTAATCATGTACTGGCGGTGTGTGAGTATGTACACCTGATCATGTACTGGCTGTGTGTGAGGATGTACATTTGATCATAGTCTGGCTGTGTGTGAGTATGAACAGTTGAACATGTGCTGGCTGTGTGTGACTGTGTCCATCAGATCATGTACTGGCTATGTGTGAGTATGTACATCCGATCATGTGCTGGCTGTGTGTGAGTATATATATCTGATCATGTACTGTGCGTGTGTGAGTATGTACATCCGGTCATGGATTGGCTTTGTGTGAGTATGTACATGTGCTTGTTTGTTACCTCTGTCTGAGTATTGGAATCAGTGTATGTTCAGGCTGAGTGTGAGAAGTACATGTCCTCATGGTTTGCCATATTTGTTGATGTACATCAGCACTTGTTAGCTGTGTTAATTGGTGCATCTACTCATGTACTGGCTGTGTGTGAGTATGCCCATCAGCTCATGTACAGGCTGTTTGTGATGATATGTATCATCTCATATACTTGGTACATGTACATCTGCTCATGGTAAGGCTGTGTGTAAGTGTACACATCTTGTCATGGTCTGGCTATATGTGAGTATGTACATGTGTTCATGGTCTGGCTGCATGTGAGTGTGTACATCAGCTCATGTTCTGGATGAGTGTGTGTGTGTGTGTGTGTGTGTGTGTGTGTGTGTGTGTGTGTGTGTGTGTGTGTGTGTGTGTGTGGACATCTGCTCATGTTCTGGCTGTATGTCAGTGTGCATATCTGCTCATGGACTAGCTGTATGTGAGTATGTACATGTGTTCATGGTGTGGCTGCATGTGAGTGTGTACACAAGCTCATGGTCTGGTGATGTGTGAGTGTGCATATCTGCTGATGTGCTGGTTGAATGTGAGTGTGTACATCTGCTCATGTTCTGGCTGTGTATGATTGTATACATCTGGTCATGTGTTGGTTCTTTGTGAGTGTGCACATCTGCTCATGGTCTGGCTGTGTGAGTCTTGACATCTGCTCAATGCCTGGCTGTGGGTGAGGATGCACATCTGCTTATGCTCTGGCTCTGTGTGAGTGTGTACATCACTTCATGGTCTGGCTGAATGTGTGTGTGTGTATACCAGCTCACATGCTGGTTGGGTCTGATTATATGCATCTGCTCATAGTCTTTCTGTGTGTGAGTGTGTACATCTGTTCATTTGCTAGCTGTGTGTGAGTACGTACATCTGATCATGCACTGTCTGTGTGTGAGTATGTATGCCTGATCATGTACTGGCTATATGTGAGTATGTACATCTGATTATGTACTGGCTCCGTGTGAGTATGTACACCAGATCATGTGCTGGCTGTATGTCAGTATGTACATCATATAATGTACTGGCTGTTTGTGAGTATGTGCATCAGATCATTTGCAGACTGTCTGTGTGTACGTACACCACATCATGTGCTAGCTATGTGTGAGTATGTACATGAGATCATGTGCTGGTTGTGTGTATGTTCATCTAATCATGTACTGGTTGTGTGTGAGTATGTACATCTGATCATGTGTTGGATATGTGTCAGTCTGTATATTTGATCATGGTCTGGCTGTGTGTCAGTATGGACATCTGAACATGTGCTGGCTGTGTTTGACTGCATCCATCAGAACATGTACTGGCTATGTGTAAGTATTTTTTTTGTGAGTGTGCACTTCTGCTCATGGTCTTTCTGTGTGTGAGTGTGTACATCTGATCATTTGCTAGCTGTGTGTGAGTATGTACATCTGATCGTGCACTGGCTATGTGTGAGTATGTGCATCACATGTACTGGCAATGTATGAATATGTAGATCTGATCATGTGCTGGCTGTGTGTGAGCATGTACATCTGATCGTGTGCTTGCTGTTTGTGAGAATGTACATCTTAGCGTGTACTGGATGTGTGTGAGTATGTACGTCTGATCATGTGCTGGTTGTGTGCGAGTATGTACATGAGATCATGTGCTGGCTGTGTGTGAGTATGTACATCAGAACATGTATTGGCTGTGTGTATGTACATCTGATCATGAGCTGGCTGTGTGTGAGATCATAGGTTCATAGGTGTGTACTAGGCTAATGGCCCTGGAGCCTTTACAAGCCTAGCCCATAGGATTACTCTGGCATCATGCCACCTGACCTTAGTTCCCAGTGCCTCTGTCAAGTACAGCCACTGGAATGATCCCTGAGGTGAATTTTTTATTTCCCATCCACTCATCAAGATTTCTCTTGAAGAGGGCCAGTGAGGTCCTCTGCTTGACATGTATGGGAAGCATGGGCAGTCTCTGGCTTATCAACCTGTCCCTCTAGCATGTTGTGTTGATTGTGGTAATGAGGTTGTGGTCTCTGGAGCATGTGGTGTGGTGTGGAGGGATTGGGATTTCTTTAGATGTAGCATTTATAACAGAGCTGGGTCAGACATGGCTTTGTAAGTCAAGCAGAGATCGTCTCTAAGTAGGTGATATGAGACAGAGAATAGTTGGAGTTTTTTTAGTCTGTCCATATAGGACAAATGTTTAAGGCCTAGGGTCCTCTTTGTGAGGTACTTTTGTGGCCTCTCCAGTTGTTGCAGGTGTTTATTGAGGTACATGCCAAATGGGGCCTTGTATTCAATGACTGGCCTAATGAGGGATGAGTAGAAGGAGGCAATGACCTCTTTCTTCCTGGATGCAAAACCCTTAGTAATGAGATGTGCCACAGTAATAATGAGTATGTGAATCAGATCATTTGCTGGCTGTTTGTGAGTATGTACATCTGATCATGTACTGGCTGTGTGTGAGTATGTACATCTGATTGTGTACTGGCTGTGTGTGAGTATGTACATCTGATTGTGTACTGGCTGTGTGTGAGTATGTACATCAGATCATAAATTGGCTGTGTGTATTTACATCTGAAAATGGGCTGGCTCTGTGTAAGTATATCAGACCATGTGCTGGCTGTGTGTGAGCATGTACATCTGATCATGTACTGGCAGTGAGTGAGTATGTACATCAGATCATGTGCTGGCTATCTGTGAATATACATCTGATCGTGTACTGGAAGTGTGTGAGTATGTTCAACTAATCATGTTCTGGCTTTGTGTGAGTATGTGCATTAAATCATTTGCAGACTGTGTGTGAGTATGTACACCACATCATGTGCTAGCTGTGTGTGAATATGTACATGACAGCATGTGCTGGCTATGTATGAGTATGTACATGAGATCATGTGCTGGGTGTGTGTATGTTCATCTAATCATGTACTGGTTCTGTGTGAGTATGTACATCTGATCATGTGTTGGATGTGTGTGTATATTTGATCATGGTCTTGCTGTGTGTCTGTATGGACATCTGAACATGTGCTGGTTGTATGTGACTGTGTCCATGAGATCATGTACTTGGTATATGTGAGTATGTACATCTGCTCATGGTCTGGCTTTGTGTGAGTGTCTATATCAGCTCATGTGCTGGATGGGTGTGAGGATGCAAATCTGTTCATGGTCTGGCTGTGTGTGAGTATGCACACCTGATCATGGTCTGGCTGTATGTAAGTATGTTCATCTGTTCATGGTCTGGCATTATGTGAGTGTGTATATTAACTCGTGTGTGTGTGTGTGTGTGTGTGTGTGTGTGTGTGTGTGTGTGTGTGTGTGTGTGTGTGTGTGTGTGTGTGTGTGCACATCTGCTCATGGTCTGGCTGTGTGTGATTGTGTACATCAGCTAATTGTCTAGCTGTACTGGCTGTATGTGAGTATCCACATCAGATCATGCACTGGCTGTGAGTATGTACATCTGATCATGTGCTGGCAGTGTGTGAGTATGTACATCTGGTCAGGTACTGGCTGTGTGTCAGTATGTGCATCACATCATGTGCTGGCTGTGTGTGAGTATGTACATGACATCATGTGATGGCTGTGTGACTACGTACATAAGATCATGTGTTGGATGTGCGTGAGCATGTATGTTTGATCATAGTTTGGCTGTGTGTGAGTATGGACATCTGAACATGTGCTGGTTGTGAGTGACTGTGTCCAACAGATCACGTACTGGCTATGTGTGAGTATGTACATCTATCATGTACTGGGTATGTGTCAATATGTATATGTGCTTGTTTGTTATGTCATGTGATGTTATATATATGTGTTTGTTATGTATATGTTGTGGTCATGTGTTGGTTCTTTTTGAGTGTGCACATCTGCTCGTGAACTTTCTGGCTGTGTATGATTGTGTACATCTGGTCATGTGTTGGTGCTTTGTGAGTGTGCACATCTGCTCATGGTCTTTCTTTGTGTGAGTGTGTACAACTGATCATTTGCTACTTGTGTGTGAGTATGTACATCAGATCATGTACTGGCTTTGTGTGAGTATATACATCAGATCATGTACTGGCTGTGTGTGAGTATGTACATCTGATCATGTACGGGCTGTGTTTGTGTATGTACATCAGATCATGAGCTGGGTATCTGTATGTACATCTGATCATGTGCTGGCTGTGCGTGAGTATGTACATGTAATCCTGTACTGACTGTGTGTATGTAAGTGTAATCCTGTACTGACTGTGTGTGAGTATGTACATCATATTAAGTGCTGACTGTGTGTGAGTATGTGAATCAAATAATTTTCTGGCTCTTTGTGAGTATGTACATCTGATCATATACTGGTTGTGTTTGATTATGAACGGCTGATCAGGTACTGGCTCTGTGTGAGTATGTACATGTGCTTGATTACCTCTGTGTAAGTATGTCTATCAGCATATGTTCAGGCTGAGTGTGAGAAGTATGTCTCCTCCTCGCTTGCCATATTTGTTGATGTACATCAGCACATGTTAGCTGTGTGAATAGGTGCATTTACTCATGTACTGGCTGTGTGTGAGAATGTCCATAAGCTCATGTAAAGGCTGTTTGTGATGGCATGTATCATCCCATGCACTTGGTATATATCAGTATGTACATCTGCTCATGCTCTGGCTGTGTGTGTGTGTACATCATTTCATGGTCTGGCTGAATGTGAGATTGTATATCAGGTCAACTTGCTAGTTGGGTGTGAGGATATACATCTGCTCATGGTCTTTGTGTGTGTGTGTGTGTGTGTGTGTGTGTGTGTGTGTGTGTGTGTATGTGTACATCTGATCATTTGTTAGCTGTGTGTGAGTATGTACATCTGATCATGCACTGGCTGTGTGTGAGTATGTAAGACTGATAGTTTAGTGGCTGTGTGTGAGTATGTATGTGCAGTCATATGCTGCTGTGCATGAGTATGTCCATCAGATCATGTGCTGGCTATATGTGAGTACCACATCAGATCATGCACTGGCTGTGAGTATGTACACCTGATCATGTGCTGGCAGTGTGTGAGTATGTACATCTGGTCAGTTACTGGCTGTGGGTGTCAGTATGTGCATCAGATCATGTGCTGGCTGTGTGTGAGTATGTACATGTGCTTGTTTGTTATGTCACATGTTATGTTATATATATGTGTTTGTTAAGTATATGTTGTGGTCATGTGTTGGTTCTTTTTGAGTGTGCACATCTGCTCATGGTCATTCTGGCTGTGTATGATTGTGTACATCTGGTCGTGTGTTGGTTCTTTGTGAGTGTGCACATCTGCTCATGTTCTTTCTTTGTGTGAGTGTGTACATCTGATCATTTGCTGCTTGTGTGTGAGTATGTACATCAGATCATGTACTGGCTTTGTGTGAGTATATACATCAGATCATGTACTGGCTGTGTGTGAGTATATACATCTGATCATGTACGGATTGTGTTTGTGTATGTACATCAGATCATGAGCTGGGTGTTTGTATGTACATCTGATCATGTGCTGGCTGTGTGTGAGTATGTACGTGTAATCCTGTACTGACTGTGTGTGAGTATGTACATCATATTAAGTGCTGACTGTGTGTGAGTATGTGAATCAAATAATTTGCTGGCTATTTGTCAGTATGTACATCTGATCATGTACTGGCTGTGTTTGATTATGTACGACTGATCAGGTACTTGCTCTGTGTGAGTATGTACATGTGCTTGTTTAACTCTGTGTAAATATGTCTATCAGCATATGTTCAGGCTGAGTGTGAGAAGTATGTATCCTCCTAGCTTGCCATATTTGTTGATGTACATCAGCACATGTTAGCTGTGTGAACAGGTGCATTTACTCATGTACTGGCTGTGTGTGAGAATGCCCATAAGCTCATGTAAAGGCTGTCTGTGATGACATGTATCATCTCATGCACTTGGTATATGTCAATATGTACATCTGTTCATGGTCCAGCTGTGTGTGTGTGTGTTTAATCAGCTCCTGTGCTGGCTGGGTATGAGGATGCACATTTGTTTATAGTCTGGCTGTGAGTGAGTATGCACATGAGATCATGGTCTGGTTGTATATGAGTATGTACATCTGTTCATTGTCTGTTTGTACGTGAGTGTGTACATCAGCTCATGGTCTGGCTATGTGTGTGTGTGTGTGTGTGTGTGTGTGTGTGTGTGTGTGTGTGTGTGTGTGTGTGTGTGTGTGTGTGTGTGTGTGTGTGTGCTTTTACATCCACTCATGGTCTTTCTGTGTGTGAGTGTGTACATCTGATCATTTGGTAGCTGTGTGTGAGTATGTACATCTGATCATGCACTGGCTGTGTGAGAGAATGTACATCTGATGGTGTAGTGGCTATGTGTGAGTATATACATCCCATCATGTGCTCGCTTTGTGTGAGTATGTGCATCACATCATTTGCTGGCTGTGTGTGAGAATGTACACTTGATATTGTACTGGCTGTGTATGAGTATGTTCATCTGATCATGTGGTGGCTGTGTGTAAAGATGTACATCTGGACTGTGTTGGCTGTGTGTGAGCATGTTCATCAAATAATGGTCTGGTTGAGTGTGAGTATGTCCACTTGATCATGTACTGGCTGTGAGTATTTACATCTGATCATGTGTTGGATGTGTGTGAGCATGTATATTTGATCATAGTCTGGCTGTGTGTGAGTATGGATATCCAAACTTCTGATGGTTGAGTGTGACTCTGTCCATCAGTTTATGTACTGGCTATGTGTGAGCATGTACATCTGACCGTGTGCTGGCTGTCAGTGAGTATATACATCTGATCATGTACTGGCTATTTGTGTGAGTATGTATATCTAATCATGTACTGGCTGTGTGTATGTACATCAGAACATGTGCTGGCTGTGTGTGAGCATGCACATCTGATCATGTACTGGCTGTGTGTGAGTATATTCATCTTATGTACTGGCTGGGTGAGACTATGTATATAATATGTGCTGGTTGTGTGTGACTATGAACATCTGATCATGTGTTGGCTGTGTGTGACTATGTACATCTGATCATGTTCTGGCTGTGTGTGACTGTGTCCTTCAGATCATGTACTGGCTATGTGTGAGTATGTACATCTGATCATGTACTGGCTGTGTGTGAGTATATACATCTGATCATGTACTGGCTATGTGTGAAGATGTACATCTGATCATGTTCTGGCTGTGTGTTAGTATGTACATCACATCATGTGCTGGCTGTGTGTGAGTATGTAGATCTGATCATGTACTAGCTATGGGTGAAGATGTACATCTGAGCATGTGCGGGCTGTGTGTGAGTATGTAGATCTGATCATGTACACACTATGTGTGAAGATGTACATCTGATAATAGGCTGGCTGTGTGTGAGTATGTTCTAAACATGTACTGGCTCTGTATGAGTATGTACATCTGATCATGTGCTAGCTTTGTGTGAGTATTTTTATCTAATCATGTACAGGTGGTGTGTGCATATGTACATCTGATCATGTGCTGCATGTGTGTAAGTATTTACATTAGATCATGTGCTGGCTGTGTCTATGTACATCAGATCATTGTCTGGCTGTGTGTGAGTATGTACATCTCATCATGTGCTTGGTGTGTGTGAGTATGTACATCTGATCATGTGCTGGCTATTTGTCAGTATGTACATCAGATCATGTGCTGGCTGTGTGTGACTATGTACATCTGATCATATGCTGGCTTTGTGTGAGTATGTTCATCTAATTGTGTACTGGGTGTGTGTGAGTATGTACATCTGATCATGTGCTGGATGTGTGTAAGTATGTACATCAAATCATCTGCTGGCTGTGTGTGAGTATATACATCACATCATGTGCTGGATGTGTGTGACTGAGTCCCTCAAATCATGTACTGGCTATGTGTGAGTATGTCCATCTGATCATTTACTGGTCGTGTGTGAGTTTATACATCCAGTCATGTACTGGCTAAGTGTCAAGATGTACACCTGATCCTGTACTGGCAGTGTGTGAGTATGTATATCCCATCATGTGCTGGCTTTGTGAGAGTATGTGCATCAGAGCATATGCTGGCTGTGTGTGAGTATGTACACCTGATCATGTACTCACTGTGTATTAGTATGTACATCTGATCAAGTGCTGGCTGTGTGTGAGTATGTACATCTGACCATGAGTTGTATGTGTGTGAGCATGCATATTTCATCATGGTCTGGCTGTGTGTGACTATGGACATTTGAGTATGTGCTGGCCATGTGTGAGTAAGTACATCTGTTCATGTGCTGGCTGTGTGTGAATATGTACAGGTAATCATGTACTGGCTGTGTATGTACATCTGATCATGTACTGGCTGTATGTGAAGATGTACATCTGGACTGTGCTGGCTGTGTGTGAGCATGTTCACCTAATCATATAATGGTTGTGTGTATGTACACTTGATTATGTACTGACTGTGTGTATTTACACCTAATCATATGTTGGATGTGTGTGAGCATGTACATCTGATCATGGTCTGGCTGCATGTGAGTATGAACATCTAAACATCTGTTGGTTGTGTGTGCCTCTGTCTATCAGATCATGTACTGGCTATGTGACAGCATGTACATCTGATTGTGTGCTGGCTGTGTGTGAGTATGCCCATCAGATCATGTGGTGGCTGTGTGTAACTATGTATATCTGATCATGTTTTTACTGTGTGTGGGTATTTTCATCTAATCATGCACTGGCTGTGTTTGAGTATGTACATCTTATCATGTCCTGGATGTTTGTAAGTATGTATATCAGATCATGCCCTGTCGCTGTGTGAGTAGGTAAATCAGATAATCTACTGGCTGTGTGTGACTATGTACATCTGATCATATTCTGGCTGTGTGTTAGTATGTCATCACATCATGTGCGTGAGTATGTAGATCTGATCATGTACAAGCTATGGCTGAAGATGTACATCTGATCATATGCTGGCTGTGTGTGAGTATGCAGATCTGATCGTGTACTAGCTATGTGTGAAGATGTGCCTCTGATTATATGCTGGCTGTGTGTGACTATGTTCTTCTAAACATGTACTGGCTGTGTGTCAGTATGTACATCTGATCATGTCCAGGTTGTGTGTGAGTATGTACATCTGACCATGTGATGGATGTGTATGAGCATGTACATTTGATCATGGTCAAGTTGTTTGTGAGTATGTACATCTGATTGTGTGCTGAATGTGTGTGAGTATGTACATCAGATCATGTACTGGCTGTGTGTGAGTATATACATCTCATCATGTACTGGCTATGTGTGTAGATGTACATCTGATCCTATACTGGGAGTGTTTGAGTAAGTACATACCATCATGTGCTGGCTTTATGTAAGTATGTACATCAGATCATTTTCTGGCTGTGTGTAAGTATTTACACATGATCATGTACTGGCTTAGTATTAGTATGTACATCTGATCTTCTGCTGGCTGTGTGTGAGCATGTACATCTGATCATGTGCTGGATGCATGTGAGCATGCACATTTGATCATGGTCTGGCTGTGTGTGAGTATGGACATCTGAACATGTGCTGGCCATCTGTGAGTATGTACATCTGTTCATGTGCTGGCTATGAGTGAATATGTACAGGTAATCATGGACTGGCTGTGCATGTAGATCTGATCATGTACTTGCTATATGTGAAGATGTACATCTGATTATATGCTGGCTGTGTGTGGGTATGTACATCTGATCATATGCTGGCTGTGTGTGAGTATGTACATCTGATCATGTTCTGGATGTGTCTGAGCATGTACATTTGATTATGGTCTAGCTGTGTGTATGTACATCAGATCATGTGCTGGCTGTGTGTGAGTATGCACATCACATCATGTGCTGGCGGTGTGTGGCTATGAACATCTGATCATGTGCTGGCTGTGTGTGACTATGAACATCTGATCATGTGCTGGCTGTGTGTGACTGTCCTTCAGATCATATACTGGCTGTGTGTCAGTATGTACATCTGATCAGGTACTGGCTGTGTATGAGTATATACATCTGCTCATGTACTGGATATGTGTAAAGATGTGCATCTGATCATGTTCTGGCTGTGTGTTAGCATGTACATCATATCATGCGTTGACTGTGTGTGAGTATGTAGATCTGATATGTGTGAGTATATATATCTGATCATGTCCTGGGTCAGTCAGTATGGATAACTGATCATGTGCTGGATGTGTGTCAGCATGTACATCAGATCATGTACTGGGTGAGTGTGGATATGTACATCTGATCATGTGCTTGCTGTGTGTGACTGTGTCCTTCAGAAAATGGCCTGGCTGTCTTTGAGAGTGTCCTTCAGATCATGTACTGGCTATGTGGGAGTATGTACATCTGATCATGTACTGGCTGTGTGTGAGTATATGCATCTGATGATGTACTGGCTATGTGTGAAGATGTACATCTGATCATGTTCTGGCTGTATATTAGTTTGTACATCTGATCATGTTCTGGCTGTCTATTAGTATGTACGTGAGATGTACATCTGATCATGTGCTGGCTTTGTGTTGTAATTTATTTAATCTAAATCATGTGATCATGGTGAGTATGTGTGTGTCTGATCGATCATCTGAACGCATGTATTTCCATCAGATCAGTGTGTGTGTTGTGACATCTGTGTGTATGTCAGCTGTAATCCTGGATCATGGGAATCTGATGATGTACTGGCTATGTGTGAAGATGTACATCTGATCATGTTCTGACTGTATATTAGTTTGTACATCTGATCATGCTCTGGCTGTGTATTAGTATGTACGTGAGCTGTACATCTGATCATGTGCTGGCGTTGTGTAAGTATTTTCATCTAATCATGTACGGGCAGTGTGTGAGTATGTACATCTGATCATGTGCTGCATGTGTGTACGTATTTACATCAGATCATGTGGTGACTGCGTATATGTACATCAGATCATGTACTGGCTGTGTGTGACTATGTACATCTGATCATGTGCTGGCTATGTGTGACTGTGTCCTTCAGATCATGTACTGCCTGTTTGTGAGTATGTACATCTGATCATGTACTCGCTGTGTGTGAGTATATACTTATTATCATGTACTGGCTATGTGTGAAGATGTATATCTGATCCTGTACTAGCAGTGTGGGAGTATGTACACATGATCATGTACTGGCTGTGGTTTAGTATGTACATCTGATCTTGTGCTGGCTGTGTGTGAGTATGTACATCTGATCATGTGCTGGATGCATGTGAGCATGCACATTTGATCATGGTCTGGCTGTGTGTGAGTATGGACATCTGAAAATGTGCTGACCATCTGTGAGTATGTACATCTGTTCATGTGCTGGCTGTGTGTGAATATGTACAGGTAATCATGGACTGGCTGTGTATGTAGATCTGATCATGTACTAGCTATATGTGAAGATGTACATCTGATCATATGCTGGCTGTGTGTGAGTATGTTCTTCTAAACATGTACCGGCTCTGTTTGAGTATGTACATCTGATCAAGTCCTGGCTGTTTGTGAGTACGTACATCTGATCATGTTCTGGATGTGTCTGACCATGTACATTTGATCATGGTCTGGATGTGTGTATGTTCATCAGATTGTGTGCTGGCTGTGTGTGAGTATGCACATCGCATCATGTGCTGGCTGTGTGTGACTATGAACATCTGATCATGTGCTGGCTGTGTGTGACTATGAACATCTGATCATGTGCTGGCTGTGTGTGACTGTGTCCTTCAGATCATATACTGGCTGTGTGTCAGTATGTACATCTGATCAGGTACTGGCTGTACATGAGTATATACATCTGATCATGTACTGGCTATGTGTAAAGATGTACATCTGATCATGATCTAGCTGTGTGTTAGTATGTACATCACATCATGTGCTGGCTGTGTGTGAGTATGTTATTCTAAACATGTACTAGCTCTGTGTGAGTATATACATCTGATCATGTCCTGGGTCTGTGTCAGTATGGACATCTTATCATGTGCTGGATGTGTATGAGCATGTACATCAGATCATGTACTGGGTGTGTGTGGCTATGTACATCTGATCATGTGCTGGCTGTGTGTGACTGTGTCCTTCAGATCATGGCCTGGCTGTCTGTGACATTGTCCTTCAGATCATGTACTGGCTATGTGGGAGTATGTACATCTGATCATGTACTGGCTGTTTGTGAGTATATACATCTGATGATGTACTCGCTGTGTGTGAGTATATACTTCTTATAATGTACTGGCTATGTGTGAAGATGTATATCTGATCCTGTACTGGCAGTGTGGGAGTATGTACATCCCATCATGTGCTGGCTCTGTGTGAGTATGTGCATTAGGTAATTTGCTGGCTGTGTGTGAGTATGTACACCTTATCATGTACTGACTGTGTATTAGTATGTACATCTGATCATGTGCTGGCTATGCCTGAGTATGTACATCTGATCATGTGCTGGATGTGTGTGAGCATGCACATTTGATCATGGTCTGGCTGTGTATTAGTTTGTACGTGAGATGTACATCTGATCATGTGCTGGCTTTGTGTGAGTATTTCCATCTAATCGTGTATGTGCAGTGTGAGTATGTACATCTGATCATGTGCTGCATGTGTGTATGTATTTACATCAGATCATGTGCTGGCTGTGTGTATGTACATCAGATCATGTACTGGCTGTGTGTGACTATGTACATCTGATCATGTGCTGGCTGTGTGTGACTGCGTCCTTCAGATCATGTACTGCCTGTTTGTGAGTATGTACATCTGATCATGTACTCGCTGTGTGTGAGTATATACTTCTTATAATGTACTGGCTATGTGTGAAGATGTATATCTGATCCTGTACTGGCAGTGTGGGAGTATGTACATCCCATCATGTGCTGGCTCTGTGTGAGTATGTGCATCAGGTAATTTGCTGGCTGTGTGTGAGTATGTACACCTTATCATGTACTGACTGTGTATTAGTATGTACATCTGATCATGTGCTGGCTATGCCTGAGTATGTACATCTGATCATGTGCTGGATGTGTGTGAGCATGCACATTTGATCATGGTCTGGCTGTGTGTGAGTATGGACATCTGAACATGTGCTGGCCATGTGTGAGTATGTACATCTGTTCATGTGCTGGCTGAATGTGAATATGTACAGGTAATCATGTACTGGTTGTGTATGTACATCTAATCATGTACTGGCTGCGTGTGAAGATGTACACCTGGACTATGCTGGCTGTGTATGAGCATGTTCTTCTAATCATGTACTGGTTGTGTGTGAGAATGTACACTTGATCCTTTACTGGCTGTGTGTATTTGCATCTGATTATGTGTGGATATGTGTGAGTATGTACATTTGATAATGGTCTGGACTTGTGCGAGTATAGACATCTAAACATCGGCTGGTTGTGTGTGACTCTGTCCATCAGATCATGTACTGGCTATGTTTGAGCATGTACATCTGATCATGCGCTGGCTGTTTGTGTGAGAATGTACATCTTATCATGTACTGGCTGTATGTGAGTGTGTACATATAGTCATGTACTCTCTGTGTGAGCATGTACAGCTTATCATATGCTGGTTATGTGTGAGTATGTACATCTGATCATGTGCTGGCTGTGTATGTACATCTGATTATGTGCTGGCTATGTGTGAGTATGCACTTCAGATCATGTGTTGGCTGTGTGTGACTATGTACATCTGATCATGTGGTGGCTGTATGTTAGTATATTCATCTAATCATGTACTGGCTGTGTGTGAGTATGTACATCTCATCATGTGCTGGATGTCTGCAAGTATGTACATCAGATCCTGTACTGGCTTTGTGTGACTATGGCCACCAGATCATGTGCTGGCTGTGTGTGACTATGTACATCTGATCATGTGCAGGCTGTTTGTGACTGTTCCTTCAGATCATATAATGGCTGTGTGAGTATGTACATCTGGTCATATACTGGCTATATGTGAAGATGTGCTTGTGATCATGTTCTGCCTGTGTGTTAGTATGTACATCACATCACGTGCTGGCTGTGTGTGAGTATGTAAATGTGATCATGTACTAGCTATGTGTGAAGTACATCTGATCATATGCTGGCTGTGTATTAGTATGTTCTTCTAAACATGTATCGGCTCTGTGTGAGTGTGTACATCTGATCATGTCCTTGCTCTGTGTGAGTATGTACATCTGATCATGTACTGGCTGTGTGTCAGCATGTATTTTTGATCATGGCCTGGCTGAGTGTGAATATGCACATTTGATCATGTGCTGGGTGTGTGTGAGTATGTACATTTGATTATGTGCTGGCTATTTGTCAGTATGTACATCAGATCATGTACTGGCTGTGTGTGACTATGTACATCTGATCATGTGCTGGCTTTGTGTGAGTATGTACATCACATCATGTGCTGGCTGTGTGTGACTGAGTCCTTCCGATCATGTACTGGCTGTGAGTATGTTCATCTGATCACATACTGGCTGTGTGTGAGTATACACATCTGATCATGTACTGTCTATGTGACAAGGTGTACATCTGATCCTGCATTGGCAGAGTGTGAGTATGTACATTCCATCATGGTCTGGCTGTGTCTGACTATGAACAGCTGAACATGTGCTGGCCATGTGTGAGTATGTACATCTGTTCATGTGCTGGCTGTGTGTGAATATGTACAGGTAATCATGTACTGGCTGTGTATGTACATCTGATCATGTACTGGCTGTGTGTGAAGATTTACAGCTGGACTGTGCCAGCTGTGTGTGAGCATGTTCATCTAATCATATAATGGTTGTGTGTATGTACTGGTTGTGTGTATTTACACCTAATCATATGTTGGATGTGTGTGAGCATGTACATCTGATCATGGTCTGGCTGTGTGTGAGTATGAACATCTAAACATCTGCTGGTTGTGTGTGCCTCTGTCTATCAGATCATGTACTGGCTATGTGAGAGCATGTACATCTGATTGTGTGCTGGCTGTGTGTGAGTATGCCCCTTCAGATCATGTGGTGGCTGTGTGTAACTATGTATATCTGATCATGTTTTTACTGTGTGTGTGAGTATTTTCATCTAATCATGTACTGGCTGTGTTTGAGTATGTACATCTTATCATGTCCTGGATGTGTGTAAGTATGTATATCAGATCATGCCCTGTCGCTGTGTGAGTAGGTAAATCTGATCATGTACTGGCTGTGTGTGACTATGTACATCTGATCATGTGCTGGCAATGAGTGACTGTGTCCTTCAGATTATGTACTGGCTCTGTGTGAAGATGTACATTTAATCATATTCTGGCTGTGCGTTAGTATGCAGATATGATCGTGTACTAGCTATGTGTGAAGATGTGCCTCTGATTATATGCTGGCTGTGTATGACTATGTTCTTCTAAACATGTACTGGCTGTGTGTGAGTATGTACATCTGATCATGTCCGGGTTGTGTGTGAGTATGTACATCTGATCATGTGATGGATGTGTGTGAGCATGTACATTTGATCATGGTCTAATGTGTGAGTATGTACATCTGATCGTGTGTTGAATGTGTGTGAGTATGTACATCAGATCATGTACTGGCTGTGTTTGAGTATATACATCTCATCATGTACTGGCTATGTGTGAAGATGTACATCTGATCCTAAACTGGGAGTGTTTGAGTAAGTACATCCCATCATGTGCTGGCTTTGTGTAAGTATGTACATCAGATCATTTGCTGGCTGTGTGCGAGTATTTACACATGATCATGTACTGGCTGTGTACTAGTATGTACATCTGATCTTGTGCTGGCAGTGTGTGAGTATGTACATCTGATCATGTTCTGGATGCATGTGAGCATGCACATTTGATCATGGTCTGGCTGTGTGTGAGTATGGACATCTGAACATGTGCTGACCATCTGTGAGTATGTACATCTGTTCATGTGCTGGCTGTGAGTGAATATGTACAGGTAACCATGGACTGGCTGTGCATGTAGATCTGATCATGTACTAGCTATATGTGAAGATGTACATATGATCATATGCTGGCCGTGTGTGAGTATGTTCTTCTAAACATGTACAGGCTCTGTGTGAGTACGTACATCTGATCAAGTTCTGGCTGTGAGTATGTACATCTGATCATGTTCTGGATGTGTCTGAGCATGTACATTTGATCATGGTCTAGCTGTGTGTATGTACATCAGATCGTGTGCTGGCTGTGTGTGAGTATGCACATCGCATCATGTGCTGGCTGTGTGTGACTATGAACATCTGATCATGTGCTGGCTGTGTGTGACTATGAACATCTGATCATGTGCTGGCTGTATGCGACTGTCCTTCAGATCATATACTGGCTGTGTGTCAGTATGTACATCTGATCAGGTACTGGCTGTGTATGAGTATATACATCTGCTCATGTACTGGCTTTGTGTAAAGATG